>NW_027490113.1:1708780-1921066 GCF_050948175.1 Xylocopa sonorina | reverse complement strand
TTGTTCATACGAACAAGATTAAATTGTGTAAGCGAATGCGTAGTATGCACAGAGTGAGCATGAATGAGAGAACAGTGACAAGAACTGAAAGTAAACTCAGTGAGTGCAGTGCTATGCGAACGAACACTATAAGTGAAAGTGACGAAAGTTCCTCCACCGCAGAGGAAACCCGTATACAAGGCCCAGCATCCAAACGTCTTCGCCAAGGCGAAACAGGAGAGAGCACGCAGTTCCTACAGCAATCCGTCGCCAGAATCCAGAAACGGCCCCAGCATCCCGACGTCCATGGACCAGACAAGAGATCTCGGCATGGCCGAGATTCTTTTCCCAAGGGGGGTGGTGTGACGTCAGGCGTACCGCCTGCCACCCTCCGGCGTCAACCTCTTCTCCAGCGGCATCCGTATCCAGAGCCCCTGTACGCGGGCCACCCGCCGACACGCCGCTCCAGTATTCAGAGACGACGATACGAGAGAGAGGAAGGGTACTCGACACACGTCAGGGAAGACCTCACCCCACGTTACGAGGGCGAGGAGCACCACACCACGTACCGTATCGAGTCACCGGCGATCACGCACCCGTACACCCTCTTCTCGTATATGCGATCATAGTATAAGTACACTACTCATTTCTGTACATACACCACAACACACATCTAGATTTAAATACATACATGTACATACGCCGCCTAGTCGTTACGCTAGAGATAAGTTGCGATGCGCTCGCGCGCGCACTCGACGCTCGCGGCTCACGCTCAACGCGGGCCGCTCCCCACTCCGACCGGCCGCCCCACCGCTAGGGCCGAGCGGCCGCCCTACTCCAACCGTCCGCCCCACCGCGAGGGCCCAGCGACTCGCGCGCCGCGCGACCCGAGGAGGTCGCGGATGCGAGATCTGATAGACACTTCTAATCGCGCCTCCGAACGAGACACATCTAGTCTCGACTCCGAACCGAGGAGTTCTCTCCGACTCGAGCAATTGGCTCATAAGCAACGAGCTACCAGCTCAATGCCTTCGTCTCTATCTCATCTCCGTTAGCGGAGTCCGTAACGTAACTTAGTCCATTTCAATTTCTTGTTATAATCTTAGTTTAATAACTTAGAATTAGTCAAGTGTAGTAACATAGGGAAGTTTAAAGAATATACGTAGTTTATACCAGATACAAATCTTCTTTATTTCAATTACAAGTTCCTCAACTCAATTCCACGGGTACGCTCGCGAATATTACACGTTCCTATAATTCATCTGCGATAGTCCTGAAGGTAGACAGCTAGAGCGAACCAACGCTTAGCCGCTCTTTCTTCAGTCCTGCCGTGATCGAGCATCTTGCGCCCAGGTTGACACTGTACCGCTAGAGCGAACCAGCGCTTAGCCGTGCCGTTATCTTCCGAAGTACAAGTGCTCTTGATGAACTTCGAGACTCCGAAAAAGCGTACACGACGCGCGGGGAGGAAGGAGTTCATGCGTCGTCTGATTCGCGAATACGTGGGCAGTGTTCCTGGATACATCGATCTCTGCACTCGAGTTCCTGTTCCTGCGAAGGATACCTTTTCCGCCGTCCGGCCCGTTCGTGCCCAGGATCGTCCTGTCCCAGCGCCCGTACCCGCCAGCCGGGGTCAGCCCGTCTGGAAACTCATCCCTGTGACCGTACAACCGTTCCAGCCGTACGCCGCAGCAATACCGGTCACGGATCCAAGGCGCTCTCGATACCTGGAACGAGAGTCACAGCGGTAAAATCAAGACATCGAAAGGTAAGTGCCGCGTTAAATATTCGGTAATTAGAGTCCAGAACGCCAACGAACCCGGTCCAGGCGCAATTCGCGTTCGTTTCGGGAACGGCTACGACGTCGTGTCATAGTTTCGAGTGAAATCACACCCCGGGACGTGACAATCGCATCTCATTTCTATGTTTCATGGTAAGATATAATATGATTTGCGAAGTGTTATGTATTCCACGTCTACACTTCAAATGAATGTGAATGTGACACTTCCTCGCTAGGAAATAGCGTTTGCAGATGTCTGCGTATCGTAGCAGTAGAGTTCTAATGCTTCTTAAAACGCTATATCGCATCTCATTTCTATGTTTCATGGTAAGATACAATATGATTTGCGAAGTGTTATGTATTCCTCGTCTACACTTCAAATGAGTGTGAATGCGACACTTTCTCGCTAGGAAAGAGCGTTTGCAGATGTCTACGTATCGTTGCAATAGAGTTCTTATGATTCTTAAAACGCGATATCGCATCTCATTTCTATGTTTCATGGTAAGATATAATATTCATTGCGAAGTGTTATGCATTCCTCGCCTACGATTCAAATGAATGTAAATGCGACACTTCCTTGCAAGGAAATAGCGTTTGCAGATGTCTATGGTACCGTAGCAATAGAGTTCTAATGCTTCTTAAAACGCGATATCGCATCTCATTCCTATGTTTCATGGTAAGATATAATATGATTTGCGAAGTGTTATGTATTCCTCGTCTACACTTCAAATGAATGTGAATGCGACACTTCCTCGCTAGGAAATAGCGTTTGCAGATGTCTGCGTATCGTAGCAGTAGAGTTCTAATGATTCTTAAAACGCGATATCGCATTACATTTCTATGTTTCATGGCAAGATATAATATGATTTGCGAAGTGTCATGCATTCCTCGTCTACGATTCAGATGAATGTAAATGCGACACTTCCTTGCAAGGAAATAGCGTTTGAAGATGTCTACGTATCGTAGCAATAGAGTTCTAATGCTTCTTAAAACGCGATATCGCATCTCATTTCTATGTTTCATGGTAAGATATAATATGATTTGCGAAGTGTTATGCATTCCTCGTCTACGATTCAAATGAATGTAAATGCGACACTTCCTTGAAAGGAAATAGCGTTTGCAGATGTGTACGTATCGTAGCAATAGAGTTCTTATGATTCTTAGAACGCTATATTGCATCTCATTTTTACGTTTCATGGTAAGATATAATATGATTTGCGAAGTGTTATGTATTCCTCGTCTACACTTCAAATGAATGTAAATGCGACACTTCTTTGCTAGGAAATAGCGTTTGCAAATGTCTACCTATCGTAGCAATAGTGTTCTAATGCTTCTTAAAACGCGATATCGCATCTCATTCCTATGTTTCATGGTAAGATATAATATGATTTGCGAAGTGTTATGTATTCCTCGTCTACACTTCAAATGAATGTGAATGCGACACTTCCTCGCTAGGAAATAGCGTTTGCAGATGTCTGCGTATCGTAGCAGTAGAGTTCTAATGATTCTTAAAACGCGATATCGCATTACATTTCTATGTTTCATGGCAAGATATAATATGATTTGCGAAGTGTCATGCATTCCTCGTCTACGATTCAGATGAATGTAAATGCGACACTTCCTTGCAAGGAAATAGCGTTTGAAGATGTCTACGTATCGTAGCAATAGAGTTCTAATGCTTCTTAAAACGCGATATCGCATCTCATTTCTATGTTTCATGGTAAGATATAATATGATTTGCGAAGTGTTATGCATTCCTCGTCTACGATTCAAATGAATGTAAATGCGACACTTCCTTGAAAGGAAATAGCGTTTGCAGATGTGTACGTATCGTAGCAATAGAGTTCTTATGATTCTTAGAACGCTATATTGCATCTCATTTTTACGTTTCATGGTAAGATATAATATGATTTGCGAAGTGTTATGTATTCCTCGTCTACACTTCAAATGAATGTAAATGCGACACATCTTTGCTAGGAAATAGCGTTTGCAAATGTCTACCTATCGTAGCAATAGTGTTCTAATGCTTCTTAAAACGCGATATCGCATCTCATTTCTATGATTCATGGTAAGATATAATATGATTTGCGAAGTATCATGTATTCCTCGTCTACACTTCAAATGAATGTAAATGCGACACTTCCTTGCTAGGAAATAGCGATTGCAGATGTCTACGTATCGTAGCAATAGAGTTCATATGATTCTTAAAACGCGATATCGCATCTCATTTCTATGTTTCATGGTAAGATATAACATGATTTGCGAAGTGTTATGTATTCCTCGTCTACACTTCAAATGAATGTGAATGCGACACTTCCTCGCTAGGAAATAGCGTTTGCAGATGTCTACGTATCGTAGCATTGGATTTCTGATGCTTCTTAAAACGCGATATCGCATCTCATTTCTATGTTTCATGGTAAGATATAATATGATTTGCGAAGTGTTATGTATTCCTCGTCTACACTTCAAATGAATGTAAATGCGACACATCTTTGCAAGGAAATAGCGTTTGCAGATGTCTACGTATCATTGCAATAGAGTTCTTATGATTCTTAAAACGCGATATCGCATCTCATTTCTATGTTTCATGGTAAGGTATAATATGATTTGCGGAGTGTTATGTATTCCTCGTCTACACTTCAAATGAATGTAAATGCGACACTTCCTTGCAAGGAAATAGCTTTTGCAGATGTCTACGTATCGTAGCAATGGCTTTCTGATGCTTCTTAAAACGCGATATCGCATTACATTTCTGTGTTTCATGGCAAGATATAATATGATTTGCGAAGTGTCATGCATTCCTCGTCTACGATTCAGATGAATGTAAATGCGACACTTCCTTGCAAGGAAATAGCGTTTGAAGATGTCTACGTACCGTAGCAATAGAGTTCTAATGCTTCTTAAAACGCGATATCGCATCTCATTTCTATGTTTCATGGTAAGATATAATATGATTTGCGAAGTGTTATGCATTCCTCGTCTACGATTCAAATGAATGTAAATGCGACACTTCCTTGAAAGGAAATAGCGTTTGTAGATGTGTACGTATCGTAGCAATAGAGTTCTTATGATTCTTAGAACGCTATATTGCATCTCATTTTTACGTTTCATGGTAAGATATAATATGATTTGCGAAGTGTTATGTATTCCTCGTCTACACTTCAAATGAATGTAAATGCGACACTTCTTTGCTAGGAAATAGCGTTTGCAAATGTCTACCTATCGTAGCAATAGTGTTCTAATGCTTCTTAAAACGCGATATCGCATCTCATTTCTATGATTCATGGTAAGATATAATATGATTTGCGAAGTATCATGTATTCCTCGTCTACACTTCAAATGAATGTAAATGCGACACTTCCTTGCTAGGAAATAGCGATTGCAGATGTCTACGTATCGTAGCAATAGAGATCATATGATTCTTAAAACGCGATATCGCATCTCATTTCTATGTTTCATGGTAAGATATAACATGATTTGCGAAGTGTTATGTATTCCTCGTCTACACTTCAAATGAATGTGAATGCGATACTTCCTCGCTAGGAAATAGCGTTTGCAGATGTCTACGTATCGTAGCAGTAGTGTTCTAATGCTTCTTAGAACGCGATGTAGCATCTCATTTCTATGTTTCATGATAAGATATAATATGATTTGCGAAGTGTCATGTATTCCTCGTCTACACATCAAATGAATGTAAATGCGACACCTCCTTGCAAGGAAATAGCGTTTGCAGATGTCTACGTATCGAAGCAATAGAGGTCAAATGCTTCTTAAAACGCGATATCACATCTCATTCCTATGTTTCATGGTAAGATATAATATAATTTGCGAAGTATCATGTATTCCTCATCTACACTTCAAATGAATGTAAATGCGACACTTTCTTGCAAGGAAATAGCGTTTGCAGATGTCTACGTATCGTAGCATTGGATTTCTGATGCTTCTTAAAACGCGATATCGCATCTCATTTCTATGTTTCATGGTAAGATATAATATGATTTGCGAAGTGTTATGTATTCCTCGTCTACACTTCAAATGAATGTAAATGCGACACATCTTTGCAAGGAAATAGCGTTTGCAGATGTCTACGTATCGTTGCAATAGAGTTCCTATGATTCTTAAAACACGATATCGCATCTCATTTCTATGTTTCATGGTAAGGTATAATATGATTTGCGGAGTGTTATGTATTCCTCGTCTACACTTCAAATGAATGTAAATGCGACACTTCCTTGCAAGGAAATAGCGTGTGCAGATGTCTACGTATCGTAGCAATAGAGTTCTTATGATTCTTAAAACGCGATATCGCATCTCATTTATATGTTTCATGGTAAGGTATAATATGATATGCGAAGTGTTATGTATCCGTCGACTACACTTCAAATGAATGTAAATGCGACACTTTCTTGCAAGGAAATAGCGTTTGCAGATGTCTACGTATCGTAGCATTGGATTTCTGATGCTTCTTAAAACGCGATATCGCATCTCATTTCTATGTTTCATGGTAAGATATAATATGAATTGCGAAGTGTTATGTATTCCTCGTCTACACTTCAAATGAATGTAAATGCGACACTTCTTTGCAAGGAAATAGCGTTTGCAGATGTCTACGTATTGTTGCAATAGAGTTCTTATGATTCTTAAAACGCGATATCGCATCTCATTTCTATGTTTCATGGTAAGGTATAATATGATTTGCGGAGTGCTATGTATTCCTCGTCTACACTTCAAATGAATGTAAATGCGACACTTCCTTGCAAGGAAATAGCGTTTGCAGATGTCTACGTATCGTAGCATTGGATTTCTGATGCTTCTTAAAACGCGATATCGCATCTCATTTCTATGTTTCATGGTAAGGTATAATATGATTTGCGGAGTGCTATGTATTCCTCGTCTACACTTCAAATGAATGTAAATGCGACACTTCCTTGCAAGGAAATAGCTTTTGCAGATGTCTACGTATCGTAGCAATGGCTTTCTGATGCTTCTTAAAACGCGATATCGCATGTCATTTCTATGTTTCATGGTAAGATATAATATGATTTGCGAAGTGTTATGTATTCCTCGTCTACACTTCAAATGAATGTAAATGCGACACTTCTTTGCAAGGAAATAGCGTTTGCAGATGTCTACGTATCGAAGCAATAGAGTTCTATAGATTCTTAAAACGCGATATTGCATCTCATTTCTATGTTTCATGGTAAGATATAATATGATTTGCGAATTGTCATGTATTCCTCGTCCACACTTCAAATGAATGTGAATGCGACAGTTCCTTGCAAGGAAATAGCGTGTGCAGATGTCTACGTATCGTAGCAATAGAGTTCTTATGATTCTTAAAACGCGATATCGCATCTCATTTATATGTTTCATGGTAAGGTATAATATGATATGCGAAGTGTTATGTATCCGTCGACTACACTTCAAATGAATGTAAATGCGACACTTTCTTGCAAGGAAATAGCGTTTGCAGATGTCTACGTATCGTAGCATTGGATTTCTGATGCTTCTTAAAACGCGATATCGCATCTCATTTCTATGTTTCATGGTAAGATATAATATGAATTGCGGAGTGTTATGTATTCCTCGTCTGCACTTCTAATGAATGTAAATGCGACACTTCTTTGCAAGGAAATAGCGTTTGCAGATGTCTACGTATCGTAGCAATAGTGTTCTTATGATTCTTAAAACGCGATATCGCATCTCATTTCTATGTTTCATGGTAAGATACAATATGATTTGCGGAGTGTTATGTACTCCTCGTCTACACTTCAAATGAATGTAAATGCGACACTTCCTTGCAAGGAAATAGCGTTTGCAAATGTCTACCTATCGTAGCAGTAGTGTTCTAATGCTTCTTAGAACGCGATGTAGCATCTCATTTCTATGTTTCATGGTAAGATATAATATGATTTGCGAACTGTTATGTATTCCTCGTCTACACTTCAAATGAATGTAAATGCGACACTTCCTTGCAAGGAAATAGCGTTTGCAGATGTCTACGTATCGAAGCAATAGAGTTCTAATGCTTCTTAAAACGCGATATCGCATCTCATTTCTATGTTTCATGGTAAGATATAATATGATTTGCGAAGTGTTATGTATTCCTCGTCTACACATCAAATGAATGTAAATGCGACACTTCCTTGCAAGGAAATAGCGTTTGCAGATATCTACGTATCGTAGCAATAGAGTTTTTATGATTCTTAAAACGCGATATCGCATCACATTTCTATGATTCATGGTAAGATATAATATGATTTGCGGAGTGTTATGTATTCCTCGTCTACACTTCAAATGAATGTGAATGCCACACTTCCTCGCTAGGAAATAGCGTTTGCAGATGCCTACGTGTCGAAGCAATAGAGTTCTAATGCTTCTTAAAACGCGATATCGCATCTCATTTCTATGTTTCATGGTAAAGTATAATATGAGTTGCGAAGTGTTATGTATTCCTAGTCTACACTTCAAATGAATGTAAATGCGACACTTTCTTGCAAGGAAATAGCGTTTGCAGATGTCTACGTATCGTAGCAATGGATTTCTGATGCTTCTTAAAACGCGATATGGCATCTCATTTCTATGTTTCATGGTAAGATATAATATGATTTGCGAATTGTCATGTATTCCTCGTCCACACTTCAAATGAATGTGAATGCGACAGTTCCTCGCTAGGAAATAGCGTTTGCAGATGTCTACGTATCGTAGCAGTTGAGTTCTAATGCCTCTTAAAACGCGATATCGCATCTCATTTCTATGTTTCATGGTAAGATATAATATGATTTGCGAAATGTTATGTATTCCTTGTCTACACACCAAATGAATGTAAATGCGACACTTCCTTGCAAGGAAATAGCTTTTGCAGATGTCTACGTATCGTAGCAATGGCTTTCTGATGCTTCTTAAAACGCGATATCGCATGTCATTTCTATGTTTCATGGTGAGATATAATATGATTTGCGAAGTGTTATGTATTCCTCGTCTACACTTCAAATGAATGTAAATGCGACACTTCTTTGCAAGGAAATAGCGTTTGCAGATGTGTACGTATCGTAGCAATAGAGTTCTTATGATTCTTAGAACGCTATATTGCATCTCATTTTTACGTTTCATGGTAAGATATAATATGATTTGCGAAGTGTTATGTATTCCTCGTCTACACTTCAAATGAATGTAAATGCGACACATCTTTGCTAGGAAATAGCGTTTGCAAATGTCTACCTATCGTAGCAATAGTGTTCTAATGCTTCTTAAAACGCGATATCGCATCTCATTTCTATGATTCATGGTAAGATATAATATGATTTGCGAAGTATCATGTATTCCTCGTCTACACTTCAAATGAATGTAAATGCGACACTTCCTTGCTAGGAAATAGCGATTGCAGATGTCTACGTATCGTAGCAATAGAGTTCATATGATTCTTAAAACGCGATATCGCATCTCATTTCTATGTTTCATGGTAAGATATAACATGATTTGCGAAGTGTTATGTATTCCTCGTCTACACTTCAAATGAATGTGAATGCGACACTTCCTCGCTAGGAAATAGCGTTTGCAGATGTCTACGTATCGTAGCATTGGATTTCTGATGCTTCTTAAAACGCGATATCGCATCTCATTTCTATGTTTCATGGTAAGATATAATATGATTTGCGAAGTGTTATGTATTCCTCGTCTACACTTCAAATGAATGTAAATGCGACACATCTTTGCAAGGAAATAGCGTTTGCAGATGTCTACGTATCATTGCAATAGAGATCATATGATTCTTAAAACGCGATATCGCATCTCATTTCTATGTTTCATGGTAAGATATAACATGATTTGCGAAGTGTTATGTATTCCTCGTCTACACTTCAAATGAATGTGAATGCGATACTTCCTCGCTAGGAAATAGCGTTTGCAGATGTCTACGTATCGTAGCAGTAGTGTTCTAATGCTTCTTAGAACGCGATGTAGCATCTCATTTCTATGTTTCATGATAAGATATAATATGATTTGCGAAGTGTCATGTATTCCTCGTCTACACATCAAATGAATGTAAATGCGACACCTCCTTGCAAGGAAATAGCGTTTGCAGATGTCTACGTATCGAAGCAATAGAGTTCAAATGCTTCTTAAAACGCGATATCACATCTCATTCCTATGTTTCATGGTAAGATATAATATAATTTGCGAAGTATCATGTATTCCTCATCTACACTTCAAATGAATGTAAATGCGACACTTTCTTGCAAGGAAATAGCGTTTGCAGATGTCTACGTATCGTAGCATTGGATTTCTGATGCTTCTTAAAACGCGATATCGCATCTCATTTCTATGTTTCATGGTAAGATATAATATGATTTGCGAAGTGTTATGTATTCCTCGTCTACACTTCAAATGAATGTAAATGCGACACATCTTTGCAAGGAAATAGCGTTTGCAGATGTCTACGTATCGTTGCAATAGAGTTCCTATGATTCTTAAAACGCGATATCGCATCTCATTTCTATGTTTCATGGTAAGGTATAATATGATTTGCGGAGTGTTATGTATTCCTCGTCTACACTTCAAATGAATGTAAATGCGACACTTCCTTGCAAGGAAATAGCGTGTGCAGATGTCTACGTATCGTAGCAATAGAGTTCTTATGATTCTTAAAACGCGATATCGCATCTCATTTATATGTTTCATGGTAAGGTATAATATGATATGCGAAGTGTTATGTATCCGTCGACTACACTTCAAATGAATGTAAATGCGACACTTTCTTGCAAGGAAATAGCGTTTGCAGATGTCTACGTATCGTAGCATTGGATTTCTGATGCTTCTTAAAACGCGATATCGCATCTCATTTCTATGTTTCATGGTAAGATATAATATGAATTGCGAAGTGTTATGTATTCCTCGTCTACACTTCAAATGAATGTAAATGCGACACTTCTTTGCAAGGAAATAGCGTTTGCAGATGTCTACGTATTGTTGCAATAGAGTTCTTATGATTCTTAAAACGCGATATCGCATCTCATTTCTATGTTTCATGGTAAGGTATAATATGATTTGCGGAGTGCTATGTATTCCTCGTCTACACTTCAAATGAATGTAAATGCGACACTTCCTTGCAAGGAAATAGCGTTTGCAGATGTCTACGTATCGTAGCATTGGATTTCTGATGCTTCTTAAAACGCGATATCGCATCTCATTTCTATGTTTCATGGTAAGGTATAATATGATTTGCGGAGTGCTATGTATTCCTCGTCTACACTTCAAATGAATGTAAATGCGACACTTCCTTGCAAGGAAATAGCTTTTGCAGATGTCTACGTATCGTAGCAATGGCTTTCTGATGCTTCTTAAAACGCGATATCGCATGTCATTTCTATGTTTCATGGTAAGATATAATATGATTTGCGAAGTGTTATGTATTCCTCGTCTACACTTCAAATGAATGTAAATGCGACACTTCTTTGCAAGGAAATAGCGTTTGCAGATGTCTACGTATCGAAGCAATAGAGTTCTATAGATTCTTAAAACGCGATATTGCATCTCATTTCTATGTTTCATGGTAAGATATAATATGATTTGCGAAGTGTTATGTATTCCACGTCTACACTTCAAATGAATGTAAATGCGACACTTCTTTGCAAGGAAATAGCGTTTGCAGATGTCTACGTATCGTAGCAATAGAGTTCTTATGATTCTTAAAACGCGATATCGCATCTCATTTCTATGTTTCATGGTAAGATATAATATGATTTGCGGAGTGTTATGTATTCCTCGTCTGCACTTCTAATGAATGTAAATGCGACACTTCTTTGCAAGGAAATAGCGTTTGCAGATGTCTACGTATCGTAGCAATAGTGTTCTTATGATTCTTAAAACGCGATATCGCATCTCATTTCTATGTTTCATGGTAAGATACAATATGATTTGCGGAGTGTTATGTACTCCTCGTCTACACTTCAAATGAATGTAAATGCGACACTTCCTTGCAAGGAAATAGCGTTTGCAAATGTCTACCTATCGTAGCAGTAGTGTTCTAATGCTTCTTAGAACGCGATGTAGCATCTCATTTCTATGTTTCATGGTAAGATATAATATGATTTGCGAACTGTTATGTATTCCTCGTCTACACTTCAAATGAATGTAAATGCGACACTTCCTTGCAAGGAAATAGCGTTTGCAGATGTCTACGTATCGAAGCAATAGAGTTCTAATGCTTCTTAAAACGCGATATCGCATCTCATTTCTATGTTTCATGGTAAGATATAATATGATTTGCGAAGTGTTATGTATTCCTCGTCTACACATCAAATGAATGTAAATGCGACACTTCCTTGCAAGGAAATAGCGTTTGCAGATATCTACGTATCGTAGCAATAGAGTTTTTATGATTCTTAAAACGCGATATCGCATCACATTTCTATGATTCATGGTAAGATATAATATGATTTGCGGAGTGTTATGTATTCCTCGTCTACACTTCAAATGAATGTGAATGCCACACTTCCTCGCTAGGAAATAGCGTTTGCAGATGTCTACGTGTCGAAGCAATAGAGTTCTAATGCTTCTTAAAACGCGATATCGCATCTCATTTCTATGTTTCATGGTAAAGTATAATATGAGTTGCGAAGTGTTATGTATTCCTCGTCTACACTTCAAATGAATGTAAATGCGACACTTTCTTGCAAGGAAATAGCGTTTGCAGATGTCTACGTATCGTAGCAATGGATTTCTGATGCTTCTTAAAACGCGATATGGCATCTCATTTCTATGTTTCATGGTAAGATATAATATGATTTGCGAATTGTCATGTATTCCTCGTCCACACTTCAAATGAATGTGAATGCGACAGTTCCTTGCAAGGAAATAGCGTGTGCAGATGTCTACGTATCGTAGCAATAGAGTTCTTATGATTCTTAAAACGCGATATCGCATCTCATTTATATGTTTCATGGTAAGGTATAATATGATATGCGAAGTGTTATGTATCCGTCGACTACACTTCAAATGAATGTAAATGCGACACTTTCTTGCAAGGAAATAGCGTTTGCAGATGTCTACGTATCGTAGCATTGGATTTCTGATGCTTCTTAAAACGCGATATCGCATCTCATTTCTATGTTTCATGGTAAGATATAATATGAATTGCGAAGTGTTATGTATTCCTCGTCTACACTTCAAATGAATGTAAATGCGACACTTCTTTGCAAGGAAATAGCGTTTGCAGATGTCTACGTATTGTTGCAATAGAGTTCTTATGATTCTTAAAACGCGATATCGCATCTCATTTCTATGTTTCATGGTAAGGTATAATATGATTTGCGGAGTGCTATGTATTCCTCGTCTACACTTCAAATGAATGTAAATGCGACACTTCCTTGCAAGGAAATAGCGTTTGCAGATGTCTACGTATCGTAGCATTGGATTTCTGATGCTTCTTAAAACGCGATATCGCATCTCATTTCTATGTTTCATGGTAAGATATAATATGATTTGCGAAATGTTATGTATTCCTCGTCTACACACCAAATGAATGTAAATGCGACACTTCCTTGCAAGGAAATAGCTTTTGCAGATGTCTACGTATCGTAGCAATGGCTTTCTGGTGCTTCTTAAAACGCGATATCGCATGTCATTTCTATGTTTCATGGTAAGATATAATATGATTTGCGAAGTGTTATGTATTCCTCGTCTACACTTCAAATGAATGTAAATGCGACACTTCTTTGCAAGGAAATAGCGTTTGCAGATGTCTACGTATCGAAGCAATAGAGTTCTATAGATTCTTAAAACGCGATATTGCATCTCATTTCTATGTTTCATGGTAAGATATAATATGATTTGCGAAGTGTTATGTATTCCACGTCTACACTTCAAATGAATGTAAATGCGACACTTCTTTGCAAGGAAATAGCGTTTGCAGATGTCTACGTATCGTAGCAATAGAGTTCTTATGATTCTTAAAACGCGATATCGCATCTCATTTCTATGTTTCATGGTAAGATATATTATGATTTGCGGAGTGTTATGTATTCCTCGTCTGCACTTCTAATGAATGTAAATGCGACACTTCTTTGCAAGGAAATAGCGTTTGCAGATGTCTACGTATCGTAGCAATAGTGTTCTTATGATTCTTAAAACGCGATATCGCATCTCATTTCTATGTTTCATGGTAAGATACAATATGATTTGCGGAGTGTTATGTACTCCTCGTCTACACTTCAAATGAATGTAAATGCGACACTTCCTTGCAAGGAAATAGCGTTTGCAAATGTCTACCTATCGTAGCAGTAGTGTTCTAATGCTTCTTAGAACGCGATGTAGCATCTCATTTCTATGTTTCATGGTAAGATATAATATGATTTGCGAACTGTTATGTATTCCTCGTCTACACTTCAAATGAATGTAAATGCGACACTTCCTTGCAAGGAAATAGCGTTTGCAGATGTCTACGTATCGAAGCAATAGAGTTCTAATGCTTCTTAAAACGCGATATCGCATCTCATTTCTATGTTTCATGGTAAGATATAATATGATTTGCGAAGTGTTATGTATTCCTCGTCTACACATCAAATGAATGTAAATGCGACACTTCCTTGCAAGGAAATAGCGTTGGCAGATATCTACGTATCGTAGCAATAGAGTTTTTATGATTCTTAAAACGCGATATCGCATCACATTTCTATGATTCATGGTAAGATATAATATGATTTGCGGAGTGTTATGTATTCCTCGTCTACACTTCAAATGAATGTGAATGCCACACTTCCTCGCTAGGAAATAGCGTTTGCAGATGTCTACGTGTCGAAGCAATAGAGTTCTAATGCTTCTTAAAACGCGATATCGCATCTCATTTCTATGTTTCATGGTAAAGTATAATATGAGTTGCGAAGTGTTATGTATTCCTCGTCTACACTTCAAATGAATGTAAATGCGACACTTTCTTGCAAGGAAATAGCGTTTGCAGATGTCTACGTATCGTAGCAATGGATTTCTGATGCTTCTTAAAACGCGATATGGCATCTCATTTCTATGTTTCATGGTAAGATATAATATGATTTGCGAATTGTCATGTATTCCTCGTCCACACTTCAAATGAATGTGAATGCGACAGTTCCTCGCTAGGAAATAGCGTTTGCAGATGTCTACGTATCGTAGCAGTTGAGTTCTAATGCCTCTTAAAACGCGATATCGCATCTCATTTCTATGTTTCATGGTAAGATATAATATGATTTGCGAAATGTTATGTATTCCTTGTCTACACACCAAATGAATGTAAATGCGACACTTCCTTGCAAGGAAATAGCTTTTGCAGATGTCTACGTATCGTAGCAATGGCTTTCTGATGCTTCTTAAAACGCGATATCGCATGTCATTTCTATGTTTCATGGTGAGATATAATATGATTTGCGAAGTGTTATGTATTCCTCGTCTACACTTCAAATGAATGTAAATGCGACACTTCTTTGCAAGGAAATAGCGTTTGCAGATGTCTACGTATCGAAGCAATAGAGTTCTATAGATTCTTAAAACGCGATATTGCATCTCATTTCTATGTTTCATGGTAAGATATAATATGATTTGCGAAGTGTTATGTATTCCACGTCTACACTTCAAATGAATGTAAATGCGACACTTCTTTGCAAGGAAATAGCGTTTGCAGATGTCTACGTATCGTAGCAATAGAGTTCTTATGATTCTTAAAACGCGATATCGCATCTCATTTCTATGTTTCATGGTAAGATATAATATGATTTGCGGAGTGTTATGTATTCCTCGTCTGCACTTCTAATGAATGTAAATGCGACACTTCTTTGCAAGGAAATAGCGTTTGCAGATGTCTACGTATCGAAGCAATAGAGTTCTATAGATTCTTAAAACGCGATATTGCATCTCATTTCTATGTTTCATGGTAAGATATAATATGATTTGCGGAGTGTTATGTATTCCACGTCTACACTTCAAATGAATGTAAATGCGACACTTCTTTGCAAGGAAATAGCGTTTGCAGATGTCTACGTATCGTAGCAATAGTGTTCTTATGATTCTTAAAACGCGATATCGCATCTCATTTCTATGTTTCATGGTAAGATACAATATGATTTGCGGAGTGTTATGTACTCCTCGTCTACACTTCAAATGAATGTAAATGCGACACTTCCTTGCAAGGAAATAGCGTTTGCAAATGTCTACCTATCGTAGCAGTAGTGTTCTAATGCTTCTTAGAACGCGATGTAGCATCTCATTTCTATGTTTCATGGTAAGATATAATATGATTTGCGAACTGTTATGTATTCCTCGTATACACTTCAAATGAATGTAAATGCGACACTTCCTTGCAAGGAAATAGCGTTTGCAGATGTCTACGTATCGAAGCAATAGAGTTCTAATGCTTCTTAAAACGCGATATCGCATCTCATTTCTATGTTTCATGGTAAGATATAATATGATTTGCGAAGTGTTATGTATTCCTCGTCTACACATCAAATGAATGTAAATGCGACACTTCCTTGCAAGGAAATAGCGTTTGCAGATATCTACGTATCGTAGCAATAGAGTTTTTATGATTCTTAAAACGCGATATCGCATCACATTTCTATGATTCATGGTAAGATATAATATGATTTGCGGAGTGTTATGTATTCCTCGTCTACACTTCAAATGAATGTGAATGCCACACTTCCTCGCTAGGAAATAGCGTTTGCAGATGTCTACGTGTCGAAGCAATAGAGTTCTAATGCTTCTTAAAACGCGATATCGCATCTCATTTCTATGTTTCATGGTAAAGTATAATATGAGTTGCCAAGTGTTATGTATTCCTCGTCTACACTTCAAATGAATGTAAATGCGACACTTTCTTGCAAGGAAATAGCGTTTGCAGATGTCTACGTATCGTAGCAATGGATTTCTGATGCTTCTTAAAACGCGATATGGCATCTCATTTCTATGTTTCATGGTAAGATATAATATGATTTGCGAATTGTCATGTATTCCTCGTCCACACTTCAAATGAATGTGAATGCGACAGTTCCTCGCTAGGAAATAGCGTTTGCAGATGTCTACGTATCGTAGCAGTTGAGTTCTAATGCCTCTTAAAACGCGATATCGCATCTCATTTCTATGTTTCATGGTAAGATATAATATGATTTGCGAAATGTTATGTATTCCTCGTCTACACACCAAATGAATGTAAATGCGACACTTCCTTGCAAGGAAATAGCTTTTGCAGATGTCTACGTATCGTAGCAATGGCTTTCTGATGCTTCTTAAAACGCGATATCGCATGTCATTTCTATGTTTCATGGTGAGATATAATATGATTTGCGAAGTGTTATGTATTCCTCGTCTACACTTCAAATGAATGTAAATGCGACACTTCTTTGCAAGGAAATAGCGTTTGCAGATGTCTACGTATCGAAGCAATAGAGTTCTATAGATTCTTAAAACGCGATATTGCATCTCATTTCTATGTTTCATGGTAAGATATAATATGATTTGCGAAGTGTTATGTATTCCACGTCTACACTTCAAATGAATGTAAATGCGACACTTCTTTGCAAGGAAATAGCGTTTGCAGATGTCTACGTATCGTAGCAATAGAGTTCTTATGATTCTTAAAACGCGATATCGCATCTCATTTCTATGTTTCATGGTAAGATATAATATGATTTGCGGAGTGTTATGTATTCCTCGTCTGCACTTCTAATGAATGTAAATACGACACTTCTTTGCAAGGAAATAGCGTTCGCAGATGTCTACGTATCGTAGCAATAGAGTTCTTATGATTCTTAAAACGCGATATCGCATCTCATTTCTATGTTTCATGGTAAGATACAATATGATTTGCGAAGTGTTATGTATTCCTCGTCTACACTTCAAATGAATGTGAATGCGACACTTCCTCGCTAGGAAATAGCGTTTGCAGATGTCTACGTATCGAAGCAATGGAGTTCAAATGCTTCTTAAAACGAGATATTGCATCTCATATCTATGTTTCATGATAAGCTATAATATTCATTGCGAAGTGTTATGCATTCTTCGCCTACAATTCAAATGAATGTAAATGCAAAACTTCCTTGCAAGGAAATAGCGTTTGCAGATGTCTACGTATCGTAGCAGTTGAGTTCTAATGCTTCTTAAAACGCGATATCGCACCTCATTCCTATGTTTCATGGTAGGATATAATATGATTTGCGAAGTGTTATGTATTCCTCGTCTACATTTCAAAAGAATGTGAATGCGACACTTCCTCGCTAGGAAATAGCGTTTGCAGATGTCTGCGTATCGTAGCAGTAGAGTTCAAATGCTTCTTAAAACGCGATATCGCATCTCATTTCTATGTTTCATGGTAAGATATAATACGATTTGCGAAGTGTTATGTATTCCTCGGCTACACTTCAAATGAATGTAAATGCGACACTTCTTTGCAAGGAAATAGCGATTGCAGATGTCTACGTATCGTAGCAGTAGAGTTCTTATGATTCTTAAAACGCGATATCGCATCTCATTTCTATGTTTCATGGTAAGATATAATATGATTTGCGAAGTGTTATGTATTCTTCGTCTACACATCAAATGAATGTAAATGAGACACTTCCTTGCAAGGAAATAGCGTTTGCAGATGTCTACGTATCGCAGCAATAGAGTTCTTGTGATTCTTAGAACGCTATATTGCATCTCATTTTTACGTTTCATGGTAAGATATAATATGATTTGCGAAGTGTTATGCATTCCTCGTCTACGATTCAAATGAATGTAAATGCGACACTTCCTTGAAAGGAAATAGCGTTTGCAGATGTGTACGTATCGTAGCAATAGAGTTCTTATGAATCTTAGAACGCTATATTGCATCTCATTTTTACGTTTCATGGTAAGATATAATATGATTTGCGAAGTGTTATGTATTCCTCGTCTACACTTCAAATGAATGTAAATGCGACACTTCTTTGCTAGGAAATAGCGTTTGCAAATGTCTACCTATCGTAGCAATAGTGTTCTAATGCTTCTTAAAACGCGATATCGCATCTCATTTCTATGATTCATGGTAAGATATAATATGATTTGCGAAGTATCATGTATTCCTCGTCTACACTTCAAATGAATGTAAATGCGACACTTCCTTGCTAGGAAATAGCGATTGCAGATGTCTACGTATCGTAGCAATAGAGTTCATATGATTCTTAAAACGCGATATCGCATCTCATTTCTATGTTTCATGGTAAGATATAACATGATTTGCGAAGTGTTATGTATTCCTCGTCTACACTTCAAAAGAATGTGAATGCGATACTTCCTCGCTAGGAAATAGCGTTTGCAGATGTCTACGTATCGAAGCAATAGCTTTCTAATGCTTCTTAAAGCGCGATATCGCATCTCATTTCTATGTTTCATGATAAGATATAATATGATTTGCGAAGTGTCATGTATTCCTCGTCTACACATCAAATGAATGTAAATGCGACACCTCCTTGCAAGGAAATAGCGTTTGCAGATGTCTACGTATCGAAGCAATAGAGTTCAAATGCTTCTTAAAACGCGATATCACATCTCATTCCTATGTTTCATGGTAAGATATAATATGATTTGCGAAGTATCATGTATTCCTCGTCTACACTTCAAATGAATTTAAATGCGACACTTCCTTGCATGGAAATAGCGTTAGCAGATGTCTACGTATCGAAGCAATAGAGTTCAAATGCTTCTTAAAACGAGATATTGCATCTCATATCTATGTTTCCTGATAAGATATAATATTCATTGCGAAGTGTCATGTATTCCTCGTCTACGATTCAAATGAAAGTAAATGCGACACTTCCTTGCAAGGTAGTAGCGATTGCAAATGTCTACGTATCGAAGCAATAGAGTTCAAATGCTTCTCAAAACGCGATATCGCATCTCATTTCTATGTTTCATGGTGAGATATAATCCGATTTGCGAAGTGTTATGTATTCCTCGGCTACACTTCAAATGAATGTAAATGCGACACTTCTTTGCAAGGAAATAGCTATTGCAGATGTCTACGTATCGTAGCAATAGAGTTCTTATGATTCTTAAAACGCGATATCGCATCTCATTTCTATGTTTCATGGTAAGATACAATATGATTTGCGAAGTGTTATGTATTCCTCGTCTACACTTCAAATGAATGTGAATGCGACACTTCCTCGCTGGGAAATAGCGTTCGCAGATGTCTACGTATCGTAGCAATAGAGTTCTTATGATTCTTAAAACGCGATATCGCATCTCATTTCTATGTTTCATGGTAAGATACAATATGATTTGCGAAGTGTTATGTATTCCTCGTCTACACTTCAAATGAATGTGAATGCGACACTTCCTCGCTAGGAAATAGCGTTTGCAGATGTCTACGTATCGAAGCAATGGAGTTCAAATGCTTCTTAAAACGAGATATTGCATCTCATATCTATGTTTCATGATAAGATATAATATTCATTGCGAAGTGTTATGCATTCTTCGCCTACAATTCAAATGAATGTAAATGCAAAACTTCCTTGCAAGGAAATAGCGTTTGCAGATGTCTACGTATCGTAGCAGTTGAGTTCTAATGCTTCTTAAAACGCGATATCGCACCTCATTCCTATGTTTCATGGTAGGATATAATATGATTTGCGAAGTGTTATGTATTCCTCGTCTACATTTCAAATGAATGTGAATGCGACACTTCCTCGCTAGGAAATAGCGTTTGCAGATGTCTGCGTATCGTAGCAGTAGAGTTCAAATGCTTCTTAAAACGCGATATCGCATCTCATTTCTATGTTTCATGGTAAGATATAATACGATTTGCGAAGTGTTATGTATTCCTCGGCTACACTTCAAATGAATGTAAATGCGACACTTCTTTGCAAGGAAATAGCGATTGCAGATGTCTACGTATCGTAGCAATAGAGTTCTTGTGATTCTTAGAACGCTATATTGCATCTCATTTTTACGTTTCATGGTAAGATATAATATGATTTGCGAAGTGTTATGCATTCCTCGTCTACGATTCAAATGAATGTAAATGCGACACTTCCTTGAAAGGAAATAGCGTTTGCAGATGTGTACGTATCGTAGCAATAGAGTTCTTATGAATCTTAGAACGCTATATTGCATCTCATTTTTACGTTTCATGGTAAGATATAATATGATTTGCGAAGTGTTATGTATTCCTCGTCTACACTTCAAATGAATGTAAATGCGACACTTCTTTGCTAGGAAATAGCGTTTGCAAATGTCTACCTATCGTAGCAATAGTGTTCTAATGCTTCTTAAAACGCGATATCGCATCTCATTTCTATGATTCATGGTAAGATATAATATGATTTGCGAAGTATCATGTATTCCTCGTCTACACTTCAAATGAATGTAAATGCGACACTTCCTTGCTAGGAAATAGCGATTGCAGATGTCTACGTATCGTAGCAATAGAGTTCATATGATTCTTAAAACGCGATATCGCATCTCATTTCTATGTTTCATGGTAAGATATAACATGATTTGCGAAGTGTTATGTATTCCTCGTCTACACTTCAAAAGAATGTGAATGCGATACTTCCTCGCTAGGAAATAGCGTTTGCAGATGTCTACGTATCGAAGCAATAGCTTTCTAATGCTTCTTAAAGCGCGATATCGCATCTCATTTCTATGTTTCATGATAAGATATAATATGATTTGCGAAGTGTCATGTATTCCTCGTCTACACATCAAATGAATGTAAATGCGACACCTCCTTGCAAGGAAATAGCGTTTGCAGATGTCTACGTATCGTAGCAATAGAGTTCAAATGCTTCTTAAAACGCGATATCACATCTCATTCCTATGTTTCATGGTAAGATATAATATGATTTGCGAAGTATCATGTATTCCTCGTCTACACTTCAAATGAATGTAAATGCGACACTTCCTTGCATGGAAATAGCGTTAGCAGATGTCTACGTATCGAAGCAATAGAGTTCAAATGCTTCTTAAAACGAGATATTGCATCTCATATCTATGTTTCCTGATAAGATATAATATTCATTGCGAAGTGTCATGTATTCCTCGTCTACGATTCAAATGAAAGTAAATGCGACACTTCCTTGCAAGGTAGTAGCGATTGCAAATGTCTACGTATCGAAGCAATAGAGTTCAAATGCTTCTCAAAACGCGATATCGCATCTCATTTCTATGTTTCATGGTGAGATATAATCCGATTTGCGAAGTGTTATGTATTCCTCGGCTACACTTCAAATGAATGTAAATGCGACACTTCTTTGCAAGGAAATAGCGATTGCAGATGTCTACGTATCGTAGCAATAGAGTTCTTATGATTCTTAAAACGCGATATCGCATCTCATTTCTATGTTTCATGGTAAGATACAATATGATTTGCGAAGTGTTATGTATTCCTCGTCTACACTTCAAATGAATGTGAATGCGACACTTCCTCGCTGGGAAATAGCGTTCGCAGATGTCTACGTATCGTAGCAATAGAGTTCTTATGATTCTTAAAACGCGATATCGCATCTCATTTCTATGTTTCATGGTAAGATACAATATGATTTGCGGAGTGTTATGTATTCCTCGTCTACACTTCAAATGAATGTGAATGCCACACTTCCTCGCTAGGAAATAGCGTTTGCAGATGTCTACGTGTCGAAGCAATAGAGTTCTAATGCTTCTTAAAACGCGATATCGCATCTCATTTCTATGTTTCATGGTAAAGTATAATATGAGTTGCGAAGTGTTATGTATTCCTCGTCTACACTTCAAATGAATGTAAATGCGACACTTTCTTGCAAGGAAATAGCGTTTGCAGATGTCTACGTATCGTAGCAATGGATTTCTGATGCTTCTTAAAACGCGATATGGCATCTCATTTCTATGTTTCATGGTAAGATATAATATGATTTGCGAATTGTCATGTATTCCTCGTCCACACTTCAAATGAATGTGAATGCGACAGTTCCTCGCTAGGAAATAGCGTTTGCAGATGTCTACGTATCGTAGCAGTTGAGTTCTAATGCCTCTTAAAACGCGATATCGCATCTCATTTCTATGTTTCATGGTAAGATATAATATGATTTGCGAAATGTTATGTATTCCTTGTCTACACACCAAATGAATGTAAATGCGACACTTCCTTGCAAGGAAATAGCTTTTGCAGATGTCTACGTATCGTAGCAATGGCTTTCTGATGCTTCTTAAAACGCGATATCGCATGTCATTTCTATGTTTCATGGTGAGATATAATATGATTTGCGAAGTGTTATGTATTCCTCGTCTACACTTCAAATGAATGTAAATGCGACACTTCTTTGCAAGGAAATAGCGTTTGCAGATGTCTACGTATCGAAGCAATAGAGTTCTATAGATTCTTAAAACGCGATATTGCATCTCATTTCTATGTTTCATGGTAAGATATAATATGATTTGCGAAGTGTTATGTATTCCACGTCTACACTTCAAATGAATGTAAATGCGACACTTCTTTGCAAGGAAATAGCGTTTGCAGATGTCTACGTATCGTAGCAATAGAGTTCTTATGATTCTTAAAACGCGATATCGCATCTCATTTCTATGTTTCATGGTAAGATATAATATGATTTGCGGAGTGTTATGTATTCCTCGTCTGCACTTCTAATGAATGTAAATGCGACACTTCTTTGCAAGGAAATAGCGTTTGCAGATGTCTACGTATCGAAGCAATAGAGTTCTATAGATTCTTAAAACGCGATATTGCATCTCATTTCTATGTTTCATGGTAAGATATAATATGATTTGCGGAGTGTTATGTATTCCACGTCTACACTTCAAATGAATGTAAATGCGACACTTCTTTGCAAGGAAATAGCGTTTGCAGATGTCTACGTATCGTAGCAATAGTGTTCTTATGATTCTTAAAACGCGATATCGCATCTCATTTCTATGTTTCATGGTAAGATACAATATGATTTGCGGAGTGTTATGTACTCCTCGTCTACACTTCAAATGAATGTAAATGCGACACTTCCTTGCAAGGAAATAGCGTTTGCAAATGTCTACCTATCGTAGCAGTAGTGTTCTAATGCTTCTTAGAACGCGATGTAGCATCTCATTTCTATGTTTCATGGTAAGATATAATATGATTTGCGAACTGTTATGTATTCCTCGTATACACTTCAAATGAATGTAAATGCGACACTTCCTTGCAAGGAAATAGCGTTTGCAGATGTCTACGTATCGAAGCAATAGTGTTCTAATGCTTCTTAAAACGCGATATCGCATCTCATTTCTATGTTTCATGGTAAGATATAATATGATTTGCGAAGTGTTATGTATTCCTCGTCTACACATCAAATGAATGTAAATGCGACACTTCCTTGCAAGGAAATAGCGTTTGCAGATATCTACGTATCGTAGCAATAGAGTTTTTATGATTCTTAAAACGCGATATCGCATCACATTTCTATGATTCATGGTAAGATATAATATGATTTGCGGAGTGTTATGTATTCCTCGTCTACACTTCAAATGAATGTGAATGCCACACTTCCTCGCTAGGAAATAGCGTTTGCAGATGTCTACGTGTCGAAGCAATAGAGTTCTAATGCTTCTTAAAACGCGATATCGCATCTCATTTCTATGTTTCATGGTAAAGTATAATATGAGTTGCCAAGTGTTATGTATTCCTCGTCTACACTTCAAATGAATGTAAATGCGACACTTTCTTGCAAGGAAATAGCGTTTGCAGATGTCTACGTATCGTAGCAATGGATTTCTGATGCTTCTTAAAACGCGATATGGCATCTCATTTCTATGTTTCATGGTAAGATATAATATGATTTGCGAATTGTCATGTATTCCTCGTCCACACTTCAAATGAATGTGAATGCGACAGTTCCTCGCTAGGAAATAGCGTTTGCAGATGTCTACGTATCGTAGCAGTTGAGTTCTAATGCCTCTTAAAACGCGATATCGCATCTCATTTCTATGTTTCATGGTAAGATATAATATGATTTGCGAAATGTTATGTATTCCTCGTCTACACACCAAATGAATGTAAATGCGACACTTCCTTGCAAGGAAATAGCTTTTGCAGATGTCTACGTATCGTAGCAATGGCTTTCTGATGCTTCTTAAAACGCGATATCGCATGTCATTTCTATGTTTCATGGTGAGATATAATATGATTTGCGAAGTGTTATGTATTCCTCGTCTACACTTCAAATGAATGTAAATGCGACACTTCTTTGCAAGGAAATAGCGTTTGCAGATGTCTACGTATCGAAGCAATAGAGTTCTATAGATTCTTAAAACGCGATATTGCATCTCATTTCTATGTTTCATGGTAAGATATAATATGATTTGCGAAGTGTTATGTATTCCACGTCTACACTTCAAATGAATGTAAATGCGACACTTCTTTGCAAGGAAATAGCGTTTGCAGATGTCTACGTATCGTAGCAATAGAGTTCTTATGATTCTTAAAACGCGATATCGCATCTCATTTCTATGTTTCATGGTAAGATATAATATGATTTGCGGAGTGTTATGTATTCCTCGTCTGCACTTCTAATGAATGTAAATACGACACTTCTTTGCAAGGAAATAGCGTTCGCAGATGTCTACGTATCGTAGCAATAGAGTTCTTATGATTCTTAAAACGCGATATCGCATCTCATTTCTATGTTTCATGGTAAGATACAATATGATTTGCGAAGTGTTATGTATTCCTCGTCTACACTTCAAATGAATGTGAATGCGACACTTCCTCGCTAGGAAATAGCGTTTGCAGATGTCTACGTATCGAAGCAATGGAGTTCAAATGCTTCTTAAAACGAGATATTGCATCTCATATCTATGTTTCATGATAAGCTATAATATTCATTGCGAAGTGTTATGCATTCTTCGCCTACAATTCAAATGAATGTAAATGCAAAACTTCCTTGCAAGGAAATAGCGTTTGCAGATGTCTACGTATCGTAGCAGTTGAGTTCTAATGCTTCTTAAAACGCGATATCGCACCTCATTCCTATGTTTCATGGTAGGATATAATATGATTTGCGAAGTGTTATGTATTCCTCGTCTACATTTCAAAAGAATGTGAATGCGACACTTCCTCGCTAGGAAATAGCGTTTGCAGATGTCTGCGTATCGTAGCAGTAGAGTTCAAATGCTTCTTAAAACGCGATATCGCATCTCATTTCTATGTTTCATGGTAAGATATAATACGATTTGCGAAGTGTTATGTATTCCTCGGCTACACTTCAAATGAATGTAAATGCGACACTTCTTTGCAAGGAAATAGCGATTGCAGATGTCTACGTATCGTAGCAGTAGAGTTCTTATGATTCTTAAAACGCGATATCGCATCTCATTTCTATGTTTCATGGTAAGATATAATATGATTTGCGAAGTGTTATGTATTCTTCGTCTACACATCAAATGAATGTAAATGAGACACTTCCTTGCAAGGAAATAGCGTTTGCAGATGTCTACGTATCGCAGCAATAGAGTTCTTGTGATTCTTAGAACGCTATATTGCATCTCATTTTTACGTTTCATGGTAAGATATAATATGATTTGCGAAGTGTTATGCATTCCTCGTCTACGATTCAAATGAATGTAAATGCGACACTTCCTTGAAAGGAAATAGCGTTTGCAGATGTGTACGTATCGTAGCAATAGAGTTCTTATGAATCTTAGAACGCTATATTGCATCTCATTTTTACGTTTCATGGTAAGATATAATATGATTTGCGAAGTGTTATGTATTCCTCGTCTACACTTCAAATGAATGTAAATGCGACACTTCTTTGCTAGGAAATAGCGTTTGCAAATGTCTACCTATCGTAGCAATAGTGTTCTAATGCTTCTTAAAACGCGATATCGCATCTCATTTCTATGATTCATGGTAAGATATAATATGATTTGCGAAGTATCATGTATTCCTCGTCTACACTTCAAATGAATGTAAATGCGACACTTCCTTGCTAGGAAATAGCGATTGCAGATGTCTACGTATCGTAGCAATAGAGTTCATATGATTCTTAAAACGCGATATCGCATCTCATTTCTATGTTTCATGGTAAGATATAACATGATTTGCGAAGTGTTATGTATTCCTCGTCTACACTTCAAAAGAATGTGAATGCGATACTTCCTCGCTAGGAAATAGCGTTTGCAGATGTCTACGTATCGAAGCAATAGCTTTCTAATGCTTCTTAAAGCGCGATATCGCATCTCATTTCTATGTTTCATGATAAGATATAATATGATTTGCGAAGTGTCATGTATTCCTCGTCTACACATCAAATGAATGTAAATGCGACACCTCCTTGCAAGGAAATAGCGTTTGCAGATGTCTACGTATCGAAGCAATAGAGTTCAAATGCTTCTTAAAACGCGATATCACATCTCATTCCTATGTTTCATGGTAAGATATAATATGATTTGCGAAGTATCATGTATTCCTCGTCTACACTTCAAATGAATTTAAATGCGACACTTCCTTGCATGGAAATAGCGTTAGCAGATGTCTACGTATCGAAGCAATAGAGTTCAAATGCTTCTTAAAACGAGATATTGCATCTCATATCTATGTTTCCTGATAAGATATAATATTCATTGCGAAGTGTCATGTATTCCTCGTCTACGATTCAAATGAAAGTAAATGCGACACTTCCTTGCAAGGTAGTAGCGATTGCAAATGTCTACGTATCGAAGCAATAGAGTTCAAATGCTTCTCAAAACGCGATATCGCATCTCATTTCTATGTTTCATGGTGAGATATAATCCGATTTGCGAAGTGTTATGTATTCCTCGGCTACACTTCAAATGAATGTAAATGCGACACTTCTTTGCAAGGAAATAGCTATTGCAGATGTCTACGTATCGTAGCAATAGAGTTCTTATGATTCTTAAAACGCGATATCGCATCTCATTTCTATGTTTCATGGTAAGATACAATATGATTTGCGAAGTGTTATGTATTCCTCGTCTACACTTCAAATGAATGTGAATGCGACACTTCCTCGCTGGGAAATAGCGTTCGCAGATGTCTACGTATCGTAGCAATAGAGTTCTTATGATTCTTAAAACGCGATATCGCATCTCATTTCTATGTTTCATGGTAAGATACAATATGATTTGCGAAGTGTTATGTATTCCTCGTCTACACTTCAAATGAATGTGAATGCGACACTTCCTCGCTAGGAAATAGCGTTTGCAGATGTCTACGTATCGAAGCAATGGAGTTCAAATGCTTCTTAAAACGAGATATTGCATCTCATATCTATGTTTCATGATAAGATATAATATTCATTGCGAAGTGTTATGCATTCTTCGCCTACAATTCAAATGAATGTAAATGCAAAACTTCCTTGCAAGGAAATAGCGTTTGCAGATGTCTACGTATCGTAGCAGTTGAGTTCTAATGCTTCTTAAAACGCGATATCGCACCTCATTCCTATGTTTCATGGTAGGATATAATATGATTTGCGAAGTGTTATGTATTCCTCGTCTACATTTCAAATGAATGTGAATGCGACACTTCCTCGCTAGGAAATAGCGTTTGCAGATGTCTGCGTATCGTAGCAGTAGAGTTCAAATGCTTCTTAAAACGCGATATCGCATCTCATTTCTATGTTTCATGGTAAGATATAATACGATTTGCGAAGTGTTATGTATTCCTCGGCTACACTTCAAATGAATGTAAATGCGACACTTCTTTGCAAGGAAATAGCGATTGCAGATGTCTACGTATCGTAGCAATAGAGTTCTTGTGATTCTTAGAACGCTATATTGCATCTCATTTTTACGTTTCATGGTAAGATATAATATGATTTGCGAAGTGTTATGCATTCCTCGTCTACGATTCAAATGAATGTAAATGCGACACTTCCTTGAAAGGAAATAGCGTTTGCAGATGTGTACGTATCGTAGCAATAGAGTTCTTATGAATCTTAGAACGCTATATTGCATCTCATTTTTACGTTTCATGGTAAGATATAATATGATTTGCGAAGTGTTATGTATTCCTCGTCTACACTTCAAATGAATGTAAATGCGACACTTCTTTGCTAGGAAATAGCGTTTGCAAATGTCTACCTATCGTAGCAATAGTGTTCTAATGCTTCTTAAAACGCGATATCGCATCTCATTTCTATGATTCATGGTAAGATATAATATGATTTGCGAAGTATCATGTATTCCTCGTCTACACTTCAAATGAATGTAAATGCGACACTTCCTTGCTAGGAAATAGCGATTGCAGATGTCTACGTATCGTAGCAATAGAGTTCATATGATTCTTAAAACGCGATATCGCATCTCATTTCTATGTTTCATGGTAAGATATAACATGATTTGCGAAGTGTTATGTATTCCTCGTCTACACTTCAAAAGAATGTGAATGCGATACTTCCTCGCTAGGAAATAGCGTTTGCAGATGTCTACGTATCGAAGCAATAGCTTTCTAATGCTTCTTAAAGCGCGATATCGCATCTCATTTCTATGTTTCATGATAAGATATAATATGATTTGCGAAGTGTCATGTATTCCTCGTCTACACATCAAATGAATGTAAATGCGACACCTCCTTGCAAGGAAATAGCGTTTGCAGATGTCTACGTATCGAAGCAATAGAGTTCAAATGCTTCTTAAAACGCGATATCACATCTCATTCCTATGTTTCATGGTAAGATATAATATGATTTGCGAAGTATCATGTATTCCTCGTCTACACTTCAAATGAATGTAAATGCGACACTTCCTTGCATGGAAATAGCGTTAGCAGATGTCTACGTATCGAAGCAATAGAGTTCAAATGCTTCTTAAAACGAGATATTGCATCTCATATCTATGTTTCCTGATAAGATATAATATTCATTGCGAAGTGTCATGTATTCCTCGTCTACGATTCAAATGAAAGTAAATGCGACACTTCCTTGCAAGGTAGTAGCGATTGCAAATGTCTACGTATCGAAGCAATAGAGTTCAAATGCTTCTCAAAACGCGATATCGCATCTCATTTCTATGTTTCATGGTGAGATATAATCCGATTTGCGAAGTGTTATGTATTCCTCGGCTACACTTCAAATGAATGTAAATGCGACACTTCTTTGCAAGGAAATAGCGATTGCAGATGTCTACGTATCGTAGCAATAGAGTTCTTATGATTCTTAAAACGCGATATCGCATCTCATTTCTATGTTTCATGGTAAGATACAATATGATTTGCGAAGTGTTATGTATTCCTCGTCTACACTTCAAATGAATGTGAATGCGACACTTCCTCGCTGGGAAATAGCGTTCGCAGATGTCTACGTATCGTAGCAATAGAGTTCTTATGATTCTTAAAACGCGATATCGCATCTCATTTCTATGTTTCATGGTAAGATACAATATGATTTGCGAAGTGTTATGTATTCCTCGTCTACACTTCAAATGAATGTGAATGCGACACTTCCTCGCTAGGAAATAGCGTTTGCAGATGTCTACGTATCGAAGCAATGGAGTTCAAATGCTTCTTAAAACGAGATATTGCATCTCATATCTATGTTTCATGATAAGATATAATATTCATTGCGAAGTGTTATGCATTCTTCGCCTACAATTCAAATGAATGTAAATGCAAAACTTCCTTGCAAGGAAATAGCGTTTGCAGATGTCTACGTATCGTAGCAGTTGAGTTCTAATGCTTCTTAAAACGCGATATCGCACCTCATTCCTATGTTTCATGGTAGGATATAATATGATTTGCGAAGTGTTATGTATTCCTCGTCTACATTTCAAATGAATGTGAATGCGACACTTCCTCGCTAGGAAATAGCGTTTGCAGATGTCTGCGTATCGTAGCAGTAGAGTTCAAATGCTTCTTAAAACGCGATATCGCATCTCATTTTTACGTTTCATGGTAAGATATAATATGATTTGCGAAGTGTTATGCATTCCTCGTCTACGATTCAAATGAATGTAAATGCGACACTTCCTTGAAAGGAAATAGCGTTTGCAGATGTGTACGTATCGTAGCAATAGAGTTCTTATGAATCTTAGAACGCTATATTGCATCTCATTTTTACGTTTCATGGTAAGATATAATATGATTTGCGAAGTGTTATGTATTCCTCGTCTACACTTCAAATGAATGTAAATGCGACACTTCTTTGCTAGGAAATAGCGTTTGCAAATGTCTACCTATCGTAGCAATAGTGTTCTAATGCTTCTTAAAACGCGATATCGCATCTCATTTCTATGATTCATGGTAAGATATAATATGATTTGCGAAGTATCATGTATTCCTCGTCTACACTTCAAATGAATGTAAATGCGACACTTGTTTGCTAGGAAATAGCGATTGCAGATGTCTACGTATCGTAGCAATAGAGTTCATATGATTCTTAAAACGCGATATCGCATCTCATTTCTATGTTTCATGGTAAGATATAACATGATTTGCGAAGTGTTATGTATTCCTCGTCTACACTTCAAAAGAATGTGAATGCGATACTTCCTCGCTAGGAAATAGCGTTTGCAGATGTCTACGTATCGAAGCAATAGCTTTCTAATGCTTCTTAAAGCGCGATATCGCATCTCATTTCTATGTTTCATGATAAGATATAATATGATTTGCGAAGTGTCATGTATTCCTCGTCTACACATCAAATGAATGTAAATGCGACACCTCCTTGCAAGGAAATAGCGTTTGCAGATGTCTACGTATCGAAGCAATAGAGTTCAAATGCTTCTTAAAACGCGATATCACATCTCATTCCTATGTTTCATGGTAAGATATAATATGATTTGCGAAGTATCATGTATTCCTCGTCTACACTTCAAATGAATGTAAATGCGACACTTCCTTGCATGGAAATAGCGTTAGCAGATGTCTACGTATCGAAGCAATAGAGTTCAAATGCTTCTTAAAACGAGATATTGCATCTCATATCTATGTTTCCTGATAAGATATAATATTCATTGCGAAGTGTCATGTATTCCTCGTCTACGATTCAAATGAAAGTAAATGCGACACTTCCTTGCAAGGTAGTAGCGATTGCAAATGTCTACGTATCGAAGCAATAGAGTTCAAATGCTTCTCAAAACGCGATATCGCATCTCATTTCTATGTTTCATGGTGAGATATAATCCGATTTGCGAAGTGTTATGTATTCCTCGGCTACACTTCAAATGAATGTGAATGCGACACTTCCTCGCTAGGAAATAGCGTTTGCAGATGTCTACGTATCGAAGCAATGGAGTTCAAATGCTTCTTAAAACGAGATATTGCATCTCATATCTATGTTTCATGATAAGATATAATATTCATTGCGAAGTGTTATGCATTCTTCGCCTACAATTCAAATGAATGTAAATGCAAAACTTCCTTGCAAGGAAATAGCGTTTGCAGATGTCTACGTATCGTAGCAGTTGAGTTCTAATGCTTCTTAAAACGCGATATCGCACCTCATTCCTATGTTTCATGGTAGGATATAATATGATTTGCGAAGTGTTATGTATTCCTCGTCTACATTTCAAATGAATGTGAATGCGACACTTCCTCGCTAGGAAATAGCGTTTGCAGATGTCTGCGTATCGTAGCAGTAGAGTTCAAATGCTTCTTAAAACGCGATATCGCATCTCATTTCTATGTTTCATGGTAAGATATAATACGATTTGCGAAGTGTTATGTATTCCTCGGCTACACTTCAAATGAATGTAAATGCGACACTTCTTTGCAAGGAAATAGCGATTGCAGATGTCTACGTATCGTAGCAGTAGAGTTCTTATGATTCTTAAAACGCGATATCGCATCTCATTTCTATGTTTCATGGTAAGATATAATATGATTTGCGAAGTGTTATGTATTCTTCGTCTACACATCAAATGAATGTAAATGAGACACTTCCTTGCAAGGAAATAGCGTTTGCAGATGTCTACGTATCGTAGCAATAGAGTTCTTGTGATTCTTAGAACGCTATATTGCATCTCATTTTTACGTTTCATGGTAAGATATAATATGATTTGCGAAGTGTTATGCATTCCTCGTCTACGATTCAAATGAATGTAAATGCGACACTTCCTTGAAAGGAAATAGCGTTTGCAGATGTGTACGTATCGTAGCAATAGAGTTCTTATGAATCTTAGAACGCTATATTGCATCTCATTTTTACGTTTCATGGTAAGATATAATATGATTTGCGAAGTGTTATGTATTCCTCGTCTACACTTCAAATGAATGTAAATGCGACACTTCTTTGCTAGGAAATAGCGTTTGCAAATGTCTACCTATCGTAGCAATAGTGTTCTAATGCTTCTTAAAACGCGATATCGCATCTCATTTCTATGATTCATGGTAAGATATAATATGATTTGCGAAGTGTCATGTATTCCTCGTCTACACATCAAATGAATGTAAATGCGACACCTCCTTGCAAGGAAATAGCGTTTGCAGATGTCTACGTATCGAAGCAATAGAGTTCAAATGCTTCTTAAAACGCGATATCACATCTCATTCCTATGTTTCATGGTAAGATATAATATGATTTGCGAAGTATCATGTATTCCTCGTCTACACTTCAAATGAATGTAAATGCGACACTTCCTTGCATGGAAATAGCGTTAGCAGATGTCTACGTATCGAAGCAATAGAGTTCAAATGCTTCTTAAAACGAGATATTGCATCTCATATCTTTGTTTCCTGATAAGATATAATATTCATTGCGAAGTGTCATGTATTCCTCGTCTACGATTCAAATGAAAGTAAATGCGACACTTCCTTGCAAGGTAGTAGCGATTGCACATGTCTACGTATCGTAGCAATAGAGTTCATATCATTCTTAAAAAGCGATATCGCATCTCATTTCTATGTTTCATGGTAAGATAAAACATGATTTGCGAAGTGTTATGTATTCCTCGTCTACACTTCAAATGAATGTGAATGTGACTTCCTCGCTAGGAAATAGCGTTTGCAGATGTCTGCGTATCGTAGCAGTAGAGTTCTAATGCTTCTTAAAACGCGATATCGCATCTCATTTCTATGTTTCATGGTAAGATATAATATGATTTGCGAAGTGTTATGTATTCCTCGTCTACACTTCAAATGAATGTAAATGCGACACTTCTTTGCAAGGAAATAGCGTTTGCAGATGTCTACGTATCGTTGCAATAGAGTTCTTGTGATTCTTAAAACGCGATATCGCATCACATTTCTATGTTTCCTGATAAGATATAATATTCATTGCGAAGTGTCATGTATTCCTCGTCTACGATTCAAATGAAAGTAAATGCGACACTTCCTTGCAAGGTAGTAGCGATTGCACATGTCTACGTATCGTAGCAATAGAGTTCATATCATTCTTAAAAAGCGATATCGCATCTCATTTCTATGTTTCATGGTAAGATAAAACATGATTTGCGAAGTGTTATGTATTCCTCGTCTACACTTCAAATGAATGTGAATGTGACTTCCTCGCTAGGAAATAGCGTTTGCAGATGTCTGCGTATCGTAGCAGTAGAGTTCTAATGCTTCTTAAAACGCGATATCACATCTCATTTCTATGATTCATGGTAAGATATAATATGATTTGCGAAGTATCATGTATTCCTCGTCTACACTTCAAATGAATGTAAATGCGACACTTCCTTGCTAGGAAATAGCGATTGCAGATGTCTACGTATCGTAGCAATAGAGTTCATATGATTCTTAAAACGCGATATCGCATCTCATTTCTATGATTCATGGTAAGATATAATACGATTTGCGAAGTGTTATGTATTCCTCGGCTACACTTCAAATGAATGTAAATGCGACACTTCTTTGCAAGGAAATAGCGATTGCAGATGTCTACGTATCGTAGCAGTAGAGTTCTTAAGATTCTTAAAACGCGATATCGCATCTCATTTCTATGTTTCATGGTAAGATATAATATGATTTGCGAAGTGTTATGTATTCTTCGTCTACACATCAAATGAATGTAAATGAGACACTTCCTTGCAAGGAAATAGCGTTTGCAGATGTCTACGTATCGTAGCAATAGAGTTCTTGTGATTCTTAGAACGCTATATTGCATCTCATTTTTACGTTTCATGGTAAGATATAATATGATTCGCGAAGTGTCATGTATGCCTCGTCTACGATTCAAATGAAAGTAAATGCGACACTTCCTTGCAAGGAAATAGCGTTTGCAGATGTCTACGTATCGTAGCAATAGAGTTCTAATGCTTCTTAAAACGCGATATCGCATCTCATTTCTATGTTTCATGGTAAGATATAATATGATTTGCGAAGTGTTATGTATTCTTCGTCTACACATCAAATGAATGTAAATGAGACACTTCCTTGCAAGGAAATAGCGTTTGCAGATGTCTACGTATCGTAGCAATAGAGTTCTTGTGATTCTTAGAACGCTATATTGCATCTCATTTTTACGTTTCATGGTAAGATATAATATGATTTGCGAAGTGTTATGCATTCCTCGTCTACGATTCAAATGAATGTAAATGCGACACTTCCTTGAAAGGAAATAGCGTTTGCAGATGTGTACGTATCGTAGCAATAGAGTTCTTATGAATCTTAGAACGCTATATTGCATCTCATTTTTACGTTTCATGGTAAGATATAATATGATTTGCGAAGTGTTATGTATTCCTCGTCTACACTTCAAATGAATGTAAATGCGACACTTCTTTGCTAGGAAATAGCGTTTGCAAATGTCTACCTATCGTAGCAATAGTGTTCTAATGCTTCTTAAAACGCGATATCGCATCTCATTTCTATGATTCATGGTAAGATATAATATGATTTGCGAAGTATCATGTATTCCTCGTCTACACTTCAAATGAATGTAAATGCGACACTTCCTTGCTAGGAAATAGCGATTGCAGATGTCTACGTATCGTAGCAATAGAGTTCATATGATTCTTAAAACGCGATATCGCATCTCATTTCTATGTTTCATGGTAAGATATAACATGATTTGCGAAGTGTTATGTATTCCTCGTCTACACTTCAAAAGAATGTGAATGCGATACTTCCTCGCTAGGAAATAGCGTTTGCAGATGTCTACGTATCGAAGCAATAGCTTTCTAATGCTTCTTAAAGCGCGATATCGCATCTCATTTCTATGTTTCATGATAAGATATAATATGATTTGCGAAGTGTCATGTATTCCTCGTCTACACATCAAATGAATGTAAATGCGACACCTCCTTGCAAGGAAATAGCGTTTGCAGATGTCTACGTATCGAAGCAATAGAGTTCAAATGCTTCTTAAAACGCGATATCACATCTCATTCCTATGTTTCATGGTAAGATATAATATGATTTGCGAAGTATCATGTATTCCTCGTCTACACTTCAAATGAATGTAAATGCGACACTTCCTTGCATGGAAATAGCGTTAGCAGATGTCTACGTATCGAAGCAATAGAGTTCAAATGCTTCTTAAAACGAGATATTGCATCTCATATCTATGTTTCCTGATAAGATATAATATTCATTGCGAAGTGTCATGTATTCCTCGTCTACGATTCAAATGAAAGTAAATGCGACACTTCCTTGCAAGGTAGTAGCGATTGCAAATGTCTACGTATCGAAGCAATAGAGTTCAAATGCTTCTCAAAACGCGATATCGCATCTCATTTCTATGTTTCATGGTGAGATATAATCCGATTTGCGAAGTGTTATGTATTCCTCGGCTACACTTCAAATGAATGTGAATGCGACACTTCCTCGCTAGGAAATAGCGTTTGCAGATGTCTACGTATCGAAGCAATGGAGTTCAAATGCTTCTTAAAACGAGATATTGCATCTCATATCTATGTTTCATGATAAGATATAATATTCATTGCGAAGTGTTATGCATTCTTCGCCTACAATTCAAATGAATGTAAATGCAAAACTTCCTTGCAGGGAAATAACGTTTGCAGATGTCTACGTATCGTAGCAGTTGAGTTCTAATGCTTCTTAAAACGCGATATCGCACCTCATTCCTATGTTTCATGGTAGGATATAATATGATTTGCGAAGTGTTATGTATTCCTCGTCTACATTTCAAATGAATGTGAATGCGACACTTCCTCGCTAGGAAATAGCGTTTGCAGATGTCTGCGTATCGTAGCAGTAGAGTTCAAATGCTTCTTAAAACGCGATATCGCATCTCATTTCTATGTTTCATGGTAAGATATAATACGATTTGCGAAGTGTTATGTATTCCTCGGCTACACTTCAAATGAATGTAAATGCGACACTTCTTTGCAAGGAAATAGCGATTGCAGATGTCTACGTATCGTAGCAGTAGAGTTCTTATGATTCTTAAAACGCGATATCGCATCTCATTTCTATGTTTCATGGTAAGATATAATATGATTTGCGAAGTGTTATGTATTCTTCGTCTACACATCAAATGAATGTAAATGAGACACTTCCTTGCAAGGAAATAGCGTTTGCAGATGTCTACGTATCGTAGCAATAGAGTTCTTGTGATTCTTAGAACGCTATATTGCATCTCATTTTTACGTTTCATGGTAAGATATAATATGATTTGCGAAGTGTTATGCATTCCTCGTCTACGATTCAAATGAATGTAAATGCGACACTTCCTTGAAAGGAAATAGCGTTTGCAGATGTGTACGTATCGTAGCAATAGAGTTCTTATGAATCTTAGAACGCTATATTGCATCTCATTTTTACGTTTCATGGTAAGATATAATATGATTTGCGAAGTGTTATGTATTCCTCGTCTACACTTCAAATGAATGTAAATGCGACACTTCTTTGCTAGGAAATAGCGTTTGCAAATGTCTACCTATCGTAGCAATAGTGTTCTAATGCTTCTTAAAACGCGATATCGCATCTCATTTCTATGATTCATGGTAAGATATAATATGATTTGCGAAGTGTCATGTATTCCTCGTCTACACATCAAATGAATGTAAATGCGACACCTCCTTGCATGGAAATAGCGTTTGCAGATGTCTACGTATCGAAGCAATAGAGTTCAAATGCTTCTTAAAACGCGATATCACATCTCATTCCTATGTTTCATGGTAAGATATAATATGATTTGCGAAGTATCATGTATTCCTCGTCTACACTTCAAATGAATGTAAATGCGACACTTCCTTGCATGGAAATAGCGTTAGCAGATGTCTACGTATCGAAGCAATAGAGTTCAAATGCTTCTTAAAACGAGATATTGCATCTCATATCTTTGTTTCCTGATAAGATATAATATTCATTGCGAAGTGTCATGTATTCCTCGTCTACGATTCAAATGAAAGTAAATGCGACACTTCCTTGCAAGGTAGTAGCGATTGCACATGTCTACGTATCGTAGCAATAGAGTTCATATCATTCTTAAAAAGCGATATCGCATCTCATTTCTATGTTTCATGGTAAGATAAAACATGATTTGCGAAGTGTTATGTATTCCTCGTCTACACTTCAAATGAATGTGAATGTGACTTCCTCGCTAGGAAATAGCGTTTGCAGATGTCTGCGTATCGTAGCAGTAGAGTTCTAATGCTTCTTAAAACGCGATATCGCATCTCATTTCTACGTTACATGGTAAGATATAATATGATTTGCGAAGTGTTATGTATTCCTCGTCTACACTTCAATTGAATGTAAATGCGACACTTCTTTGCAAGGAAATAGCGTTTGCAGATGTCTACGTATCGTTGCAATAGAGTTCTTGTGATTCTTAAAACGCGATATCGCATCACATTTCTATGTTTCCTGATAAGATATAATATTCATTGCGAAGTGTCATGTATTCCTCGTCTACGATTCAAATGAAAGTAAATGCGACACTTCCTTGCAAGGTAGTAGCGATTGCACATGTCTACGTATCGTAGCAATAGAGTTCAAATCATTCTTAAAAAGCGATATCGCATCTCATTTCTATGTTTCATGGTAAGATAAAACATGATTTGCGAAGTGTTATGTATTCCTCGTCTACACTTCAAATGAATGTGAATGTGACTTCCTCGCTAGGAAATAGCGTTTGCAGATGTCTGCGTATCGTAGCAGTAGAGTTCTAATGCTTCTTAAAACGCGATATCACATCTCATTTCTATGATTCATGGTAAGATATAATATGATTTGCGAAGTATCATGTATTCCTCGTCTACACTTCAAATGAATGTAAATGCGACACTTCCTTGCTAGGAAATAGCGATTGCAGATGTCTACGTATCGTAGCAATAGAGTTCATATGATTCTTAAAACGCGATATCGCATCTCATTTCTATGATTCATGGTAAGATATAATACGATTTGCGAAGTGTTATGTATTCCTCGGCTACACTTCAAATGAATGTAAATGCGACACTTCTTTGCAAGGAAATAGCGATTGCAGATGTCTACGTATCGTAGCAGTAGAGTTCTTAAGATTCTTAAAACGCGATATCGCATCTCATTTCTATGTTTCATGGTAAGATATAATATGATTTGCGAAGTGTTATGTATTCTTCGTCTACACATCAAATGAATGTAAATGAGACACTTCCTTGCAAGGAAATAGCGTTTGCAGATGTCTACGTATCGTAGCAATAGAGTTCTTGTGATTCTTAGAACGCTATATTGCATCTCATTTTTACGTTTCATGGTAAGATATAATATGATTCGCGAAGTGTCATGTATGCCTCGTCTACGATTCAAATGAAAGTAAATGCGACACTTCCTTGCAAGGAAATAGCGTTTGCAGATGTCTACGTATCGTAGCAATAGAGTTCTAATGCTTCTTAAAACGCGATATCGCATCTCATTTCTATGTTTCATGGTAAGATATAATATGATTTGCGAAGTGTTATGCATTCCTCGTCTACGATTCAAATGAATGTAAATGCGACACTTCCTTGAAAGGAAATAGCGTTTGCAGATGTGTACGTATCGTAGCAATAGAGTTCTTATGATTCTTAGAACGCTATATTGCATCTCATTTTTACGTTTCATGGTAAGATATAATATGATTTGCGAAGTGTTATGTATTCCTCGTCTACACTTCAAATGAATGTAAATGCGACACTTCTTTGCTAGGAAATAGCGTTTGCAAATGTCTACCTATCGTAGCAATAGTGTTCTAATGCTTCTTAAAACGCGATGTCGCATCTCATTTCTATGATTCATGGTAAGATATAATATGATTTGCGAAGTATCATGTATTCCTCGTCTGCACTTCAAATGAATGTAAATGCGACACTTCCTTGCTAGGAAATAGCGATTGCAGATGTCTACGTATCGTAGCAATAGAGTTCATATGATTCTTAAAACGCGATATCGCATCTCATTTCTATGTTTCATGGTAAGATATAACATGATTTGCGAAGTGTTATGTATTCCTCGTCTACACTTCAAAAGAATGTGAATGCGACACTTCCTCGCTAGGAAATAGCGTTTGCAGATGTCTACGTATCGAAGCAATAGCTTTCTAATGCTTCTTAAAGCGCGATATCGCATCTCATTTCTATGTTTCATGATAAGATATAATATGATTTGCGAAGTGTCATGTATTCCTCGTCTACACATCAAATGAATGTAAATGCGACACCTCCTTGCAAGGAAATAGCGTTTGCAGATGTCTACGTATCGAAGCAATAGAGTTCAAATGCTTCTTAAAACGCGATATCACATCTCATTCCTATGTTTCATGGTAAGATATAATATGATTTGCGAAGTATCATGTATTCCTCGTCTACACTTCAAATGAATGTAAATGCGACACTTCCTTGCATGGAAATAGCGTTAGCAGATGTCTACGTATCGAAGCAATAGAGTTCAAATGCTTCTTAAAACGAGATATTGCATCTCATATCTATGTTTCCTGATAAGATATAATATTCATTGCGAAGTGTCATGTATTCCTCGTCTACGATTCAAATGAAAGTAAATGCGACACTTCCTTGCAAGGTAGTAGCGATTGCACATGTCTACGTATCGTAGCAATAGAGTTCATATCATTCTTAAAAAGCGATATCGCATCTCATTTCTATGTTTCATGGTAAGATAAAACATGATTTGCGAAGTGTTATGTATTCCTCGTCTACACTTCAAATGAATGTGAATGTGACTTCCTCGCTAGGAAATAGCGTTTGCAGATGTCTGCGTATCGTAGCAGTAGAGTTCTAATGCTTCTTAAAACGCGATATCACATCTCATTTCTATGATTCATGGTAAGATATAATATGATTTGCGAAGTATCATGTATTCCTCGTCTACACTTCAAATGAATGTAAATGCGACACTTCCTTGCTAGGAAATAGCGATTGCAGATGTCTACGTATCGTAGCAATAGAGTTCATATGATTCTTAAAACGCGATATCGCATCTCATTTCTATGATTCATGGTAAGATATAATACGATTTGCGAAGTGTTATGTATTCCTCGGCTACACTTCAAATGAATGTAAATGCGACACTTCTTTGCAAGGAAATAGCGATTGCAGATGTCTACGTATCGTAGCAGTAGAGTTCTTAAGATTCTTAAAACGCGATATCGCATCTCATTTCTATGTTTCATGGTAAGATATAATATGATTTGCGACGTGTTATGTATTCTTCGTCTACACATCAAATGAATGTAAATGAGACACTTCCTTGCAAGGAAATAGCGTTTGCAGATGTCTACGTATCGTAGCAATAGAGTTCTTGTGATTCTTAGAACGCTATATTGCATCTCATTTTTACGTTTCATGGTAAGATATAATATGATTCGCGAAGTGTCATGTATGCCTCGTCTACGATTCAAATGAAAGTAAATGCGACACTTCCTTGCAAGGAAATAGCGTTTGCAGATGTCTACGTATCGTAGCAATAGAGTTCTAATGCTTCTTAAAACGCGATATCGCATCTCATTTCTATGTTTCATGGTAAGATATAATATGATTTGCGAAGTGTTATGCATTCCTCGTCTACGATTCAAATGAATGTAAATGCGACACTTCCTTGAAAGGAAATAGCATTTGCAGATGTGTACGTATCGTAGCAATAGAGTTCTTATGATTCTTAGAACGCTATATTGCATCTCATTTTTACGTTTCATGGTAAGATATAATATGATTTGCGAAGTGTTATGTATTCCTCGTCTACACTTCAAATGAATGTAAATGCGACACTTCTTTGCTAGGAAATAGCGTTTGCAAATGTCTACCTATCGTAGCAATAGTGTTCTAATGCTTCTTAAAACGCGATATCGCATCTCATTTCTATGATTCATGGTAAGATATAATATGATTTGCGAAGTATCATGTATTCCTCGTCTACACTTCAAATGAATGTAAATGCGACACTTCCTTGCTAGGAAATAGCGATTGCAGATGTCTACGTATCGTAGCAATAGAGTTCATATGATTCTTAAAACGCGATATCGCATCTCATTTCTATGTTTCATGGTAAGATATAACATGATTTGCGAAGTGTTATGTATTCCTCGTCTACACTTCAAAAGAATGTGAATGCGATACTTCCTCGCTAGGAAATAGCGTTTGCAGATGTCTACGTATCGAAGCAATAGCTTTCTAATGCTTCTTAAAGCGCGATATCGCATCTCATTTCTATGTTTCATGATAAGATATAATATGATTTGCGAAGTGTCATGTATTCCTCGTCTACACATCAAATGAATGTAAATGCGACACCTCCTTGCAAGGAAATAGCGTTTGCAGATGTCTACGTATCGAAGCAATAGAGTTCAAATGCTTCTTAAAACGCGATATCACATCTCATTCCTATGTTTCATGGTAAGATATAATATGATTTGCGAAGTATCATGTATTCCTCGTCTACACTTCAAATGAATGTAAATGCGACACTTCCTTGCATGGAAATAGCGTTAGCAGATGTCTACGTATCGAAGCAATAGAGTTCAAATGCTTCTTAAAACGAGATATTGCATCTCATATCTATGTTTCCTGATAAGATATAATATTCATTGCGAAGTGTCATGTATTCCTCGTCTACGATTCAAATGAAAGTAAATGCGACACTTCCTTGCAAGGTAGTAGCGATTGCACATGTCTACGTATCGTAGCAATAGAGTTCATATCATTCTTAAAAAGCGATATCGCATCTCATTTCTATGTTTCATGGTAGGATAAAACATGATTTGCGAAGTGTTATGTATTCCTCGTCTACACTTCAAATGAATGTGAATGTGACTTCCTCGCTAGGAAATAGCGTTTGCAGATGTCTGCGTATCGTAGCAGTAGAGTTCTAATGCTTCTTAAAACGCGATATCGCATCTCATTTCTATGTTTCATGGTAAGATATAATATGATTTGCGAAGTGTTATGTATTCCTCGTCTACACTTCAAATGAATGTAAATGCGACACTTCTTTGCAAGGAAATAGCGTTTGCAGATGTCTACGTATCGTTGCAATAGAGTTCTTATGATTCTTAAAACGCGATATCGCATCACATTTCTATGTTTCATGGTAAGATATAATATGATTTGCGGAGTGTTATGTATTCCTCGTCTACACTTCAAATGAATGTAAATGCGACACTTCCTTGCAAGGAAATAGCGTTTGCAGATGTCCACGTATCGAAGCAATAGAGTTCAAATGCTTCTTAAAACGAGATATTGCATCTCATATCTATGTTTCATGATAAGATATAATATTCATTGCGAAGTGTTATGCATTCCTCGTCTACGATTCAAATGAATGTAAATGCGACACTTCCTTGCAAGGAAATAGCGTTTGCAAATGTCTACCTATCGTAGCAATAGTGTTCTAATGCTTCTTAAAACGCGATATCACATCTCATTTCTATGATTCATGGTAAGATATAATATGATTTGCGAAGTATCATGTATTCCTCGTCTACACTTCAAATGAATGTAAATGCGACACTTCCTTGCTAGGAAATAGCGATTGCAGATGTCTACGTATCGTAGCAATAGAGTTCATATGATTCTTAAAACGCGATATCGCATCTCATTTCTATGTTTCATGGTAAGATATAACATGATTTGCGAAGTGTTATGCATTCCTCGTCTACGATTCAAATGAATGTAAATGCGACACTTCCTTGCAAGGAAATAGCATTTGCAGATGTCTACGTATCGTAGCAATAGAGTTCTAATGCTTCTTAAAACGCGATATCGCATCTCATTTCTATGTTTCATGGTAAGATATAATGTGACGTCAGGCGTACCGCCTGCCACCCTCCGGCGTCAACCTCTTCTCCAGCGGCATCCGTATCCAGAGCCCCTGTACGCGGGCCACCCGCCGACACGCCGCTCCAGTATTCAGAGACGACGATACGAGAGAGAGGAAGGGTACTCGACACACGTCAGGGAAGACCTCACCCCACGTTACGAGGGCGAGGAGCACCACACCACGTACCGCATCGAGTCACCGGCGATCACGCACCCGTACACCCTCTTCTCGTATATGCGATCATAGTATAAGTACACTACTCATTTCTGTACATACACCACAACACACATCTAGATTTAAATACATACATGTACATACGCCGCCTAGTCGTTACGCTAGAGATAAGTTGCGATGCGCTCGCGCGCGCACTCGACGCTCGCGGCTCACGCTCAACGCGGGCCGCTCCCCACTCCGACCGGCCGCCCCACCGCTAGGGCCGAGCGGCCGCCCTACTCCAACCGTCCGCCCCACCGCGAGGGCCCAGCGACTCGCGCGCCGCGCGACCCGAGGAGGTCGCGGATGCGAGATCTGATAGACACTTCTAATCGCGCCTCCGAACGAGACACATCTAGTCTCGACTCCGAACCGAGGAGTTCTCTCCGACTCGAGCAATTGGCTCATAAGCAACGAGCTACCAGCTCAATGCCTTCGTCTCTATCTCATCTCCGTTAGCGGAGTCCGTAACGTAACTTAGTCCATTTCAATTTCTTGTTATAATCTTAGTTTAATAACTTAGAATTAGTCAAGTGTAGTAACATAGGGAAGTTTAAAGAATATACGTAGTTTATACCAGATACAAATCTTCTTTATTTCAATTACAAGTTCCTCAACTCAATTCCACGGGTACGCTCGCGAATATTACACGTTTCTACAATTCATCTGCGATAGTCCTGAAGGTAGACAGCTAGAGCGAACCAACGCTTAGCCGCTCTTTCTTCAGTCCTGCCGTGATCAAGCATCTTGCGCCCAGGTTGACACTGTACCGCTAGAGCGAACCAGCGCTTAGCCGTGCCGTTATCTTCCGAAGTACAAGTGCTCTTGATGAACTTCGAGACTCCGAAAAAGCGTACACGACGCGCGGGGAGGAAGGAGTTCATGCGTCGTCTGATTCGCGAATACGTGGGCAGTGTTCCTGGATACATCGATCTCTGCACTCGAGTTCCTGTTCCTGCGAAGGATACCTTTTCCGCCGTCCGGCCCATTCGTGCCCAGGATCGTCCTGTCCCAGCGCCCGTACCCGCCAGCCGGGGTCAGCCCGTCTGGAAACTCATCCCTGTGACCGTACAACCGTTCCAGCCGTACGCCGCAGCAATACCGGTCACGGATCCAAGGCGCTCTCGATACCTGGAACGAGAGTCACAGCGGTAAAATCAAGACATCGAAAGGTAAGTGCCGCGTTAAATATTCGGTAATTAGAGTCCAGAACGCCAACGAACCCGGTCCAGGCGCAATTCGCGTTCGTTTCGGGAACGGCTACGACGTCGTGTCATAGTTTCGAGTGAAATCACACCCCGGGACGTGACACGAAAGTTATTTTTGGTGACAGCGGTGGGATAGCCACGCGTTCTCTCCGGAAATTCCGCCGAAAGAGTCCGCGAAACTAGCCATGGCGACACGGACACCACCGACTAAGACGCGCCAGCAAGCACAAAAGGCCGCCGCGATGCTTGATACCGATCGCGACAAACGCACGAGTAGAGCACTCGATTTTCAAGACGCTCTCGCCGAGCCAATTTCTCGCACCGCGCAGCCCAGCACATCCGCGAAACCCGCAGACGCGTCCGATTCAACCAACGCCGCGTTACTTCTGCAGGTAGAAATGTTGCGTCGCGAAATAGAAGCAATTCGCCGAACACCGGACCTAGCACGCGATGATACCGTATCTTTAGATGTTCCGCGAATAGACCCACTTTCTGTTAATAATTCAAGCGCCAATTTCAATGCGCACGGCTCGCAGCACGACGAGCTATCGCTCAAACAGGCGCTTGAAGCCGTTCCAAGCTTCGACGGGCAGAATATTCCAATTCTCCAATTCACGCGCGCTTGTAAACGAGCATACGAGCTCATACCTAACGGTTGCGAGCGAACATTCACGCGTTTGCTGAAGGGAAAACTTAAGGGCCGCGCCTACGCCGCATTAGAGGACGAACCGTGCGAGACGATACTCGAGTTAACCGACGTCCTTCGTAGCTCATTTGGAACCGTGAAATCCGCAGAACATTATCGGGGCGAGCTTACAAACATATACATGCGCGCTCACGAACACATTCTGGATTATATCAGCCGGGTGAAAGACTTAAGGACCGCGATAATTGACTGTGACAGACTCAATGGGCGAGACCATCAGGAATCCCTCGAAAACGTAAACGCTTTCACCTCGCAGTGCTTTAGAGACGGCTTAATCCCGGAAATAAGAATACAAATGCCGTTAGATTCGTACAGTACGTTACGACAAACTTTCGCCCGAGCACGGGATCTTTTTCAAATTCACGAGCGCGATTGTAATAGGCTCGGTAAAACGCGACCGCGAACAGAATCGCGTGAAAAACGCACGGAGATAATATGCAACAAATGCAATAATTCGGGGCATTACGCGACCGAGTGCAAACTCAGGTCATTCCCTCCGCAGCGATCGCATAACTATCGGGACGACTACCTGCGAACCAGGGACGCGCCAACTCCCGCTAAACGTCCAGTATACGACCAGCCGCGACAAATCGTGACCAGGGACGCGCCGAAGTTTTGCAGGTATTGCAAGAACTCGGGACACGACATCGACGAATGTCGCAAACGCCAGTATCAAAACACCGTAAACAGAAATTCGGGAAACGAAGGTGGCCTCTACACCCGCCGCGAGACAGGTCGCGAGGCCGAGCACCGCATCCGTTCTCTCGCGACGAACAATTCCGACGGGGAAACAAACGAAACGCCGCTGTAAATATCACGGGAAAAACCAGCACACCGAACGTAATTTTAAAAGCAGATCTCTTAGTTTCACCGACGCAGTTCATGATAGACACGGGAGCGGAGATAAATATCATTAAACGTTCGGCTCTCAAACCATCCGCGAGAATCGACGCTTCAGAAATCGTTGTTATAACGGGCGTAACCGATGGCAAAACCGCTACCCTAGGGACGGTAAACCTAGTCATCTACGACCGCGTTGTACCCTTCAACGTCGTCGAGGACAATTTCCCCCTCAAATCCTCGGCTCGGGTTTTTGCAAAGACGCCGAAATTTCTTTCTTAAAAAATTTCATTAAATGGAACGGTCAAAAGATTCCATTCGAGGATAACGTAGAAGCAATCGACGAACCGTCGCCGCAAGCAGAAACTATTCCTCGTCTACCGTCGAAAAATAAACAAACGCCGCGAAAGGAACCTACTCCTCCTCCGCCGCCGCGTCCAGCGCGTAAGCCATCGCCTCCGCCGAAACGCGATGCTCCGCCGAAACTTAAAACCCGGACGGAGAAGAAACCCGCTTCTCCGAAGTCCGTGGATCGTATCTCGATTCCTCCGCGATCGAATATCGGGCTCAAAGTACGCGTAATCAATTCCGATCTCGCCGAAGGGATAATTCCGCGAATTGATATCGCTCCGGGTATTTTCTTCGGGAACGCACTGGTCAAAGTGATCCGAGGCAAAGCGATCACACGAATAATTAATTCGTCCGATCGTGCTGTCGAAATCGCGTTACCGGGAGTAATACTCGAGCCAACGCAAATTATGACTCCCCTCAACGAGGAGGAGAGTCCGTCGCTGTATCCGATTTTTTCCAAGTCTTCCAATTCCGCTGTTTCCGCCGCATCGACCGGCGCAACCCACAAAGGGGTAATCTCTGTTTCCAATTCAAATTCGACACCATTTTCGAAGCGCGAAACTCCTCCTTCGAGCTGCAAAATAGCGAACACGCAGCAAATTTCTTACGCACAGGCTGTTAAAAACAATGTAAAGCGGGTTCCAAAACGAGAATCACCGTTATCGCCGATGCCTGCCGATCTTTCGAAATCTAGACTAGACAGAATAATTAGTCTCCTCCGTCTCGACCACTTAAATTCAGAAGAGAGGGAACACGTCATTCGCCTCATACAAAACACGCAAGAGCTCTTTTATATCGAGGGTGATGAATTAGGGAAAACATCGGTAACCACACACAAAATTCCGACGGTTGACGACCGCCCGGTCAACGTGAAACAGTACCGTTTCCCCCCCGCGCATAAGGAGGAGATTCGACGCCAAGTCGAAAATTTTTTACAAAAGGGTGTCATCTCTCCATCCAAATCGCCATACAATTCGCCACTGTGGGTCGTGCCGAAGAAGCCCGACTCGTTAGGCAATAAGCAGTGGCGCGTCGTCATAGATTACCGCGCGCTCAACGAGAAATCCGTCGCCGATGCTTACCCCCTCCCTTGCATAACCGAGATTCTTGACCAACTCGGGAGTGCGAAGTACTTTAGTACGTTTGACCTCGCGAGCGGGTTCCACCAGATCCCTATGGAACCCGCCGATGCTCCCAAAACTGCCTTCTCTACGCCTCACGGGCATTATGAATTTAAGAGAATGCCTTTTGGTCTAAAAAACGCGCCCGCGACGTTCCAGCGCCTTATGGACAATGTCCTGTCCGGTCTTCAGGGAAATGAAATTTTCGTCTACCTGGATGACATTGTACTCTATGCCAGCTCTCTTCAGGAACATCGACTCAAATACGAAAAATTATCTCAAAGGCTCAAAGAAGCTAATTTGGTACTACAACCAGACAAATGCGAGTTCCTGAGGAGAGAAGTCAGCTATTTAGGACATATAATTAGCGAACATGGCGTAAAGCCGGACCCTGCAAAAATAAGCGCCGTCAAAAATTTTCCGCGCCCTCGAAATGCTAAACAAGTCAAACAATTCCTCGGGCTTGCGGGATACTATCGGCGATTCATCGCGAATTTTTCAAAAACTGCTAAACCGCTCACGAATCTATTAAAAAAGGACGCGCCCTTTGTATGGCGCAACGATCACGAAAATTCATTCGTTAAACTTCGGGACTGTCTATGCGAGGCACCGATACTGCAGTACCCAAATTTCAAACAGCCCTTCGTGATCACAACAGACGCATCCGCCGAAGCGATCGGCGCTATCCTAAGCCAAGGGCCCATAGGTCGCGACTTACCAATCGCGTACGCTTCGCGATTACTGAATACCGCGGAGAAAAACTACTCCACGATCGAGAAGGAGTGTCTGGCGATAGTCTACGCCGTCCACTACTTTCGGCCATACGTATACGGTAACCAATTCAAACTCGTTACCGACCATCGACCGTTAGTGTGGATGAACTCGGTCAAGGACCCGTCCAGTAGGTTAGTGCGATGGAGGCTCAAATTAGCGGAATTCGACTATGAAATGGTCTACAAAAGCGGTAAAACGAATCTTAATGCGGACGCACTGTCGCGAAATCCCATTCAAGTTTTCCCGCTATCCTATTCCGATAACTCAGAGGACGACATCTTTGAAGTCGCCCCGGAAATCCGCAAGAAATATGCCACTCCAGCGCCTCCTCCCACACCGATAACCTCGGGAACCGAATTACCGACACCGGACACTCCCTTCCTTACCAACACGCCATCATCCCCGCACGCCATTACCGACAGCACAGACATTTATACTCCCGCGCCAAATGAACACTTCAGGCGCGAACCCTTGTTCATGTTCAGCCGTGATGCATTGTCAACGCGACGAGACAACTTAGTTGTTTTCGTTACGCAATCGGGGCATCCGTATGACACGGGCGCCAAAGATTTAGAAAAAGCTGGCAAATTCCTTTCCAACAGAGACCTCGTTCTTACAAAAGCCAAAGTCGTAAGAATCGAAGATCAATTCCAGATTCAACTTCCAATTATTGAACACTCCAGCCGATCGATCGACTTCCAGACAGCAATTGAAACCTTCCGATCACTGTGCGACGTAACAATCGAACTCCAACTACAATCATTCAGCATCGCACAAACATTCCTCGACTCCTTATCCTGGTCCCGAATCCAAAAGATCCTTCAGGACCTCTTCTACGAGACGAACATCCAAATTACGGTCTGCCAGGGCCTGATTCAAACTCCATCGGTCGAGGACCGACTAAAAATAATCAGGGAAAATCACGACTCTCCTGTGGGTGGCCACAAGGGAGTAAATAAAACATATTCCCGTATTAGGCAAAAATACTTCTGGCCTAATATGAAAACTCAAATTCAGGAGTATATCGGCAGATGTAAAAGCTGCCAGACAGAGAAACTGGTCAGAGTTAAGACCAGACAACCTCTTACGTTAACCGACACACCTGGCAGAGCTTTCGACAAAATTTCGATGGATGTAATGGGTCCTCTCCCCGCAACTCCCGATGGCTTTACGAGCATACTCACAATCCAAGATCTCCTTACGAAATACTCAGTCGCCGTCCCACTCAAATCGACCACAGCAGTCGACATTGCGGACGCATTAATTAAAGAATTCATCTGCAAGTTCGGATGCCCGAAGGGCATACTAACAGATCAGGGCGCGAATTTTATAAACAGCTTGATCAAGGCCATAGCCATCAAGTTCCGCATCAAGCAATATAAATCCACCGCCTTCCATCCGCAAACCAATGGATCCGTCGAGAGATCACATCACGTCCTGGCCGAGTATCTGAAACATTACATAGAGTCGAGCAACGATTGGGAGAAATGGTTGCCATATGCAATGTTTTCTTATAACACAAGCGTGCACGAAGGCACGTTGTACACACCGCACGAATTAGTATTCGGCAGGATAGCCAGGACTCCGTCAGCCACTCCTTTTCAGGACAGCTCTGAAAATGAGAGTTATAACGATTATCTTATAGAACTGCACGAAAGAATCGCCAAATCCCAAGAGTTAGCTAAAGCCAACTTAGATAGCGCGAAACGTAGATCTAAGTATTATTACGACCGAAATATAAACGTCCAAAATTTCGAGGTAGGCCAATGGGTGTATCTTTTGAAAGAACCAAACAAGCATAAGTTTCAAGCGCAATACACCGGCCCGTACAGAATCCTAGAAATTTTGGGCAATTGCAATGTCAAATTAAATGTTAAAGGGCGCCATAAGATTGTTCATACGAACAAGATTAAATTGTGTAAGCGAATGCGTAGTATGCACAGAGTGAGCATGAATGAGAGAACAGTGACAAGAACTGAAAGTAAACTCAGTGAGTGCAGTGCTATGCGAACGAACACTATAAGTGAAAGTGACGAAAGTTCCTCCACCGCAGAGGAAACCCGTATACAAGGCCCAGCATCCAAACGTCTTCGCCAAGGCGAAACAGGAGAGAGCACGCAGTTCCTACAGCAATCCGTCGCCAGAATCCAGAAACGGCCCCAGCATCCCGACGTCCATGGACCAGACAAGAGATCTCGGCATGGCCGAGATTCTTTTCCCAAGGGGGGTGGTGTGACGTCAGGCGTACCGCCTGCCACCCTCCGGCGTCAACCTCTTCTCCAGCGGCATCCGTATCCAGAGCCCCTGTACGCGGGCCACCCGCCGACACGCCGCTCCAGTATTCAGAGACGACGATACGAGAGAGAGGAAGGGTACTCGACACACGTCAGGGAAGACCTCACCCCACGTTACGAGGGCGAGGAGCACCACACCACGTACCGTATCGAGTCACCGGCGATCACGCACCCGTACACCCTCTTCTCGTATATGCGATCATAGTATAAGTACACTACTCATTTCTGTACATACACCACAACACACATCTAGATTTAAATACATACATGTACATACGCCGCCTAGTCGTTACGCTAGAGATAAGTTGCGATGCGCTCGCGCGCGCACTCGACGCTCGCGGCTCACGCTCAACGCGGGCCGCTCCCCACTCCGACCGGCCGCCCCACCGCTAGGGCCGAGCGGCCGCCCTACTCCAACCGTCCGCCCCACCGCGAGGGCCCAGCGACTCGCGCGCCGCGCGACCCGAGGAGGTCGCGGATGCGAGATCTGATAGACACTTCTAATCGCGCCTCCGAACGAGACACATCTAGTCTCGACTCCGAACCGAGGAGTTCTCTCCGACTCGAGCAATTGGCTCATAAGCAACGAGCTACCAGCTCAATGCCTTCGTCTCTATCTCATCTCCGTTAGCGGAGTCCGTAACGTAACTTAGTCCATTTCAATTTCTTGTTATAATCTTAGTTTAATAACTTAGAATTAGTCAAGTGTAGTAACATAGGGAAGTTTAAAGAATATACGTAGTTTATACCAGATACAAATCTTCTTTATTTCAATTACAAGTTCCTCAACTCAATTCCACGGGTACGCTCGCGAATATTACACGTTCCTATAATTCATCTGCGATAGTCCTGAAGGTAGACAGCTAGAGCGAACCAACGCTTAGCCGCTCTTTCTTCAGTCCTGCCGTGATCGAGCATCTTGCGCCCAGGTTGACACTGTACCGCTAGAGCGAACCAGCGCTTAGCCGTGCCGTTATCTTCCGAAGTACAAGTGCTCTTGATGAACTTCGAGACTCCGAAAAAGCGTACACGACGCGCGGGGAGGAAGGAGTTCATGCGTCGTCTGATTCGCGAATACGTGGGCAGTGTTCCTGGATACATCGATCTCTGCACTCGAGTTCCTGTTCCTGCGAAGGATACCTTTTCCGCCGTCCGGCCCATTCGTGCCCAGGATCGTCCTGTCCAAGCGCCCGTACCCGCCAGCCGGGGTCAGCCCGTCTGGAAACTCATCCCTGTGACCGTACAACCGTTCCAGCCGTACGCCGCAGCAATACCGGTCACGGATCCAAGGCGCTCTCGATACCTGGAACGAGAGTCACAGCGGTAAAATCAAGACATCGAAAGGTAAGTGCCGCGTTAAATATTCGGTAATTAGAGTCCAGAACGCCAACGAACCCGGTCCAGGCGCAATTCGCGTTCGTTTCGGGAACGGCTACGACGTCGTGTCATAGTTTCGAGTGAAATCACACCCCGGGACGTGACAATATCGCATCTCATTTCTATGTTTCATGGTAAGATATAATATGATTTGCGAAGTGTTATGTATTCCTCGTCTACACATCAAATGAATGTAAATGCGACACTTCCTTGCAAGGAAATAGCGTTTGCAGATGTCTACGTATCGTAGCAATAGAGTTCTTATGATTCTTGAAACGCGATATCGCATCACATTTCTATGTTTCATGGTAAGATATAATATGATTTGCGGAGTGTTATGTATTCCTCGTCTACACTTCGAATGAATGTGAATGCCACACTTCCTCGCTAGGAAATAGCGTTTGCAGATGTCTACGTATCGAAGCAATAGAGTTCTAATGCTTCCTAGAACGCGATGTAGCATCTCATTTCTATGTTTCATGGTAAGATATGATATGATTTGCGAACTGTTATGTATTCCTCGTCTACACATCAAATGAATGTAAATGCGACACTTTCTTGCAAGGAAATAGCGTTTGCAGATGTCTACGTATCGTAGCATTGGATTTCTGATGCTTCTTAAAACGCGATATCGCATCTCATTTCTATGTTTCATGGTAAGATATAATATGATTTGCGAAGTGTTATGTATTCCTCGTCTACACTTCAAATGAATGTAAATGCGACACATCTTTGCAAGGAAATAGCGTTTGCAGATGTCTACGCATCGTTGCAATAGAGTTCTTATGATTCTTAAAACGCGATATCGCATCTCATTTCTATGTTTCATGGTAAGGTATAATATGATTTGCGGAGTGTTATGTATTCCTCGTCTACACTTCAAATGAATGTAAATGCGACACTTCCTTGCAAGGAAATAGCGTTTGCAGATGTCTACGTATCGTAGCAATAGAGTTCTTATGATTCTTAAAACGCGATATCGCATCTCATTTCTATGTTTCATGGTAAGGTATAATATGATATGCGAAGTGTTATGTATCCGTCGTCTACACTTCAAATGAATGTAAATGCGACACTTTCTTGCAAGGAAATAGCGTTTGCAGATGTCTACGTATCGTAGCAATAGAGTTCTTATGATTCTTGAAACGCGATATCGCATCACATTTCTATGTTTCATGGTAAGATATAATATGATTTGCGGAGTGTTATGTATTCCTCGTCTACACTTCAAATGAATGTGAATGCCACACTTCCTCGCTAGGAAATAGCGTTTGCAGATGTCTACGTATCGAAGCAATAGAGTTCTAATGCTTCTTAGAACGCGATGTAGCATCTCATTTCTATGTTTCATGGTAAGATATAATATGATTTGCGAACTGTTATGTATTCCTCGTCTACACTTCAAATGAATGTAAATGCGACACTTCCTTGCAAGGAAATAGCGTTTGCAGATGTCTACGTATCGAAGCAATAGAGTTCTAATGCTTCTTAAAACGCGATATCGCATCTCATTTCTATGTTTCATGGTAAGGTATAATATGAGTTGCGAAGTGTTATGTATTCCTCGTCTACACTTCAAATGAATGTAAATGCGACACTTTCTTGCAAGGAAATAGCGTTTGCAGATGTCTACGTATCGTAGCAATGGATTCCTGATGCTTCTTAAAACGCGATATGGCATCTCATTCCTATGTTTCATGGTAAGATATAATATGATTTGCGAATTGTCATGTATTCCTCGTCCACACTTCAAATGAATGTGAATGCGACACTTCCTCGCTAGGAAATAGCGTTTGCAGATGTCTACGTATCGTAGCAGTTGAGTTCTAATGCCTCTTAAAACGCGATATCGCATCTCATTTCTATGTTTCATGGTAAGATATAATATGATTTGCGAAGTGTTATGTATTCCTCGTCTGCACTTCTAATGAATGTAAATGCGACACCTCCTTGCAAGGAAATAGCGTTTGCAGATGTCTACGTATCGAAGCAATAGAGTTCAAATGCTTCTTAAAACGCGATATCACATCTCATTCCTATGTTTCATGGTAGGATATAATATGATTTGCGAAGTACCATGTATTCCTCGTCTACACTTCAAATGAATGTAAATGCGATACTTCCTTGCATGGAAATAGCGTTAGCAGATGTCTACGTATCGAAGCAATAGAGTTCAAATGCTTCTTAAAACGAGATATTGCATCTCATATCTATGCTTCCTGATAAGATATAATATTCATTGCGAAGTGTCATGTATTCCTCGTCTACGATTCAAATGAAAGTAAATGCGACACTTCCTTGCAAGGTAGTAGCGATTGCACATGTCTACGTATCGTAGCAATAGAGTTCATATCATTCTTAAAAAGCGATATCGCATCTCATTTCTATGTTTCATGGTAAGATAAAACATGATTTGCGAAGTGTTATGTATTCCTCGTCTACACTTCAAATGAATGTAAATGCGACACTTTCTTGCAAGGAAATAGCGTTTGCAGATGTCTACGTATCGTAGCATTGGATTTCTGACGCTTCTTAAAACGCGATATCGCATCTCATTTCTATGTTTCATGGTAAGATATAATATGATTTGCGAAGTGTTATGTATTCCTCGTCTACACTTCAAATGAATGTAAATGCGACACATCTTTGCAAGGAAATAGCGTTTGAGGATGTCTACGTATCGTAGCATTGGATTTCTGATGCTTCTTAAAACGCGATATCGCATCTCATTTCTATGTTTCATGGTAAGATATAATATGATTTGCGAAGTATTATGTATTCCTCGTCTACACATCAAATGAATGTAAATGCGACACTTCCTTGCAAGGAAATAGCGTTTGCAGATGTCTACGTATCGTAGCAATAGAGTTCTTATGATTCTTAAAACGCGATATCGCATCTCATTTCTATGTTTCATGGTAAGATATTATATGATTTGCGAACTGTTGTGTATTCCTCGTCTACACTTCAAATGAATGTAAATGCGACACTTCCTTGCAAGGAAATAGCGTTTGCAGATGTCTACGTATCGAAGCAATAGAGTTCAAATGCTTCTTAAAACGAGATATTGCATTTCATATCTATGTGTCATGATAAGATATATTATTCATTGCGAAGTGTTATGCATTCCTCGTCTACGATTAAAATGAATGAAATGCGACACTTCCTTGCAAGGAAATAGCGTTTGCAGATGTCTACGTATCGTAGCAATAGAGTTCTTATGATTCTTAAAACGCGATATCGCATCTCATTTCTATGTTTCATAGTAAGGTATAATATGATTTGCGAAGTGTTATGTATCCGTCGTCTACACTTCAAATGAATGTAAATGCGACACTTTCTCGCAAGGAACTAGCGTTTGCAGATGTCTACGTATCTTAGCAATAGAGTTCTTATGATTCTTAAAACGCGATATCGCATCACATTTCTATGTTTCATGGTAGGATATAATATGATTTGCGGAGTGTTATGTATTCCTCGTCTACACTTCAAATGAATGTGAATGCCACACTTCCTCGCTAGGAAATAGCGTTTGCAGATGTCTACGTATCGAAGCAATAGAGTTCTAATGCTTCTTAAAACGCGATATCGCATCTCATTTCTATGTTTCATGGTAAGATATAATATGATTTGCGGAGTGTTATGTATTCCTCGTCTACACTTCAAATGAATGTGAATGCCACACTTCCTCGCTAGGAAATAGCGTTTGCAGATGTCTACGTATCGAAGCAATAGAGTTCTAATGCTTCTTAAAACGCGATATCGCATCTCATTTCTATGTTTCATGGTAAGATATAATATGATTTGCGAACTGTTATGTATTCCTCGTCTACACTTCAAATGAATGTAAATGCGACACTTTCTTGCAAGGAAATAGCGTTTGCAGATGTCTACGTATCGAAGCAATAGAGTTCTTATGATTCTTAAAACGCGATATCGCATCTCATTTCCATGTTTCATGGTAAGATATAATATGATTTGCGAACTGTTATGTATTCCTCGTCTACACTTCAAATGAATGTAAATGCGACACTTCCTTGCAAGGAAATAGCGTTTCCAGATGTCTACGTATCGAAGCAATAAAGTTCAAGTGCTTCTTAAAACGAGATATTGCATCTCATATCTATGTTTCATGATAAGATATAATATTCATTGCGAAGTGTTATGCATTCCTCGTCTACGATTCAAATGAATGAAAATGCGACACTTCCTTGCAAGGAAATAGCGTTTGCAGATGTCTACGTATCGTAGCAATAGAGTTCTAATGCTTCTTAAAACGCGATATCGCATCTCATTTCTATGTTTCATGGTAAGATATTATATGATTTGCGAACTGTTGTGTATTCCTCGTCTACACTTCAAATGAATGTAAATGCGACACTTCCTTGCAAGGAAATAGCGTTTGCAGATGTCTACGTAACGAAGCAATAGAGTTCAAATGCTTCTTAAAACGAGATATTGCATCTCATATCTATGTTTCATGATAAGATATAATATTCATTGCGAAGTGTTATGTGTCACGTCCCGGGGTGTGATTTCACTCGAAACTATGACACGACGTCGTAGCCGTTCCCGAAACGAACGCGAATTGCGCCTGGACCGGGTTCGTTGGCGTTCTGGACTCTAATTACCGAATATTTAACGCGGCACTTACCTTTCGATGTCTTGATTTTACCGCTGTGACTCTCGTTCCAGGTATCGAGAGCGCCTTGGATCCGTGACCGGTATTGCTGCGGCGTACGGCTGGAACGGTTGTACGGTCACAGGGATGAGTTTCCAGACGGGCTGACCCCGGCTGGCGGGTACGGGCGCTGGGACAGGACGATCCTGGGCACGAACGGGCCGGACGGCGGAAAAGGTATCCTTCGCAGTAACAGGAACTCGAGTGCAGAGATCGATGTATCCAGGAACACTGCCCACGTATTCGCGAATCAGACGACGCATGAACTCCTTCCTCCCCGCGCGTCGTGTACGCTTTTTCGGAGTCTCGAAGTTCATCAAGAGCACTTGTACTTCGGAAGATAACGGCACGGCTAAGCGCTGGTTCGCTCTAGCGGTACAGTGTCAACCTGGGCGCAAGATGCTCGATCACGGCAGGACTGAAGAAAGAGCGGCTAAGCGTTGGTTCGCTCTAGCTGTCTACCTTCAGGACTATCGCAGATGAATTATAGGAACGTGTAATATTCGCGAGCGTACCCGTGGAATTGAGTTGAGGAACTTGTAATTGAAATAAAGAAGATTTGTATCTGGTATAAACTACGTATATTCTTTAAACTTCCCTATGTTACTACACTTGACTAATTCTAAGTTATTAAACTAAGATTATAACAAGAAATTGAAATGGACTAAGTTACGTTACGGACTCCGCTAACGGAGATGAGATAGAGACGAAGGCATTGAGCTGGTAGCTCGTTGCTTATGAGCCAATTGCTCGAGTCGGAGAGAACTCCTCGGTTCGGAGTCGAGACTAGATGTGTCTCGTTCGGAGGCGCGATTAGAAGTGTCTATCAGATCTCGCATCCGCGACCTCCTCGGGTCGCGCGGCGCGCGAGTCGCTGGGCCCTCGCGGTGGGGCGGACGGTTGGAGTAGGGCGGCCGCTCGGCCCTAGCGGTGGGGCGGCCGGTCGGAGTGGGGAGCGGCCCGCGTTGAGCGTGAGCCGCGAGCGTCGAGTGCGCGCGCGAGCGCATCGCAACTTATCTCTAGCGTAACGACTAGGCGGCGTATGTACATGTATGTATTTAAATCTAGATGTGTGTTGTGGTGTATGTACAGAAATGAGTAGTGTACTTATACTATGATCGCATATACGAGAAGAGGGTGTACGGGTGCGTGATCGCCGGTGACTCGATGCGGTACGTGGTGTGGTGCTCCTCGCCCTCGTAACGTGGGGTGAGGTCTTCCCTGACGTGTGTCGAGTACCCTTCCTCTCTCTCGTATCGTCGTCTCTGAATACTGGAGCGGCGTGTCGGCGGGTGGCCCGCGTACAGGGGCTCTGGATACGGATGCCGCTGGAGAAGAGGTTGACGCCGGAGGATGGCAGGCGGTACGCCTGACGTCACACCACCCCCCTTGGGAAAAGAATCTCGGCCATGCCGAGATCTCTTGTCTGGTCCATGGATGTCGGGATGCTGGGGCCGTTTCTGGATTCTGGCGACGGATTGCTGTAGGAACTGCGTGCTCTCTCTTGTTTCGCCTTGGCGAAGACGTTTGGATGCTGGGCCTTGTATACGGGTTTCCTCTGCGGTGGAGGAACTTTCGTCACTTTCACTTATAGTGTTCGTTCGCATAGCACTGCACTCACTGAGTTTACTTTCAGTTCTTGTCACTGTTCTCTCATTCATGCTCACTCTGTGCATACTACGCATTCGCTTACACAATTTAATCTTGTTCGTATGAACAATCTTATGGCGCCCTTTAACATTTATTTTGACATTGCAATTGCCCAAAATTTCTAGGATTCTGTACGGGCCGGTGTATTGCGCTTGAAACTTATGCTTGTTTGGTTCTTTCAAAAGATACACCCATTGGCCTACCTCGAAATTTTGGACGTTTATATTTCGGTCGTAATAATACTTAGATCTACGTTTCGCGCTATCTAAGTTGGCTTTAGCTAACTCTTGGGATTTGGCGATTCTTTCGTGCAGTTCTATAAGATAATCGTTATAACTCTCATTTTCAGAGCTGTCCTGAAAAGGAGTGGCTGACGGAGTCCTGGCTATCCTGCCGAATACTAATTCGTGCGGTGTGTACAACGTGCCTTCGTGCACGCTTGTGTTATAAGAAAACATTGCATATGGCAACCATTTCTCCCAATCGTTGCTCGACTCTATGTAATGTTTCAGATACTCGGCCAGGACGTGATGTGATCTCTCGACGGATCCATTGGTTTGCGGATGGAAGGCGGTGGATTTATATTGCTTGATGCGGAACTTGATGGCTATGGCCTTGATCAAGCTGTTTATAAAATTCGCGCCCTGATCTGTTAGTATGCCCTTCGGGCATCCGAACTTGCAGATGAATTCTTTAATTAATGCGTCCGCAATGTCGACTGCTGTGGTCGATTTGAGTGGGACGGCGACTGAGTATTTCGTAAGGAGATCTTGGATTGTGAGTATGCTCGTAAAGCCATCGGGAGTTGCGGGGAGAGGACCCATTACATCCATCGAAATTTTGTCGAAAGCTCTGCCAGGTGTGTCGGTTAACGTAAGAGGTTGTCTGGTCTTAACTCTGACCAGTTTCTCTGTCTGGCAGCTTTTACATCTGCCGATATACTCCTGAATTTGAGTTTTCATATTAGGCCAGAAGTATTTTTGCCTAATACGGGAATATGTTTTATTTACTCCCTTGTGGCCACCCACAGGAGAGTCGTGATTTTCCCTGATTATTTTTAGTCGGTCCTCGACCGATGGAGTTTGAATCAGGCCCTGGCAGACCGTAATTTGGATGTTCGTCTCGTAGAAGAGGTCCTGAAGGATCTTTTGGATTCGGGACCAGGATAAGGAGTCGAGGAATGTTTGTGCGATGCTGAATGATTGTAGTTGGAGTTCGATTGTTACGTCGCACAGTGATCGGAAGGTTTCAATTGCTGTCTGGAAGTCGATCGATCGGCTGGAGTGTTCAATAATTGGAAGTTGAATCTGGAATTGATCTTCGATTCTTACGACTTTGGCTTTTGTAAGAACGAGGTCTCTGTTGGAAAGGAATTTGCCAGCTTTTTCTAAATCTTTGGCGCCCGTGTCATACGGATGCCCCGATTGCGTAACGAAAACAACTAAGTTGTCTCGTCGCGTTGACAATGCATCACGGCTGAACATGAACAAGGGTTCGCGCCTGAAGTGTTCATTTGGCGCGGGAGTATAAATGTCTGTGCTGTCGGTAATGGCGTGCGGGGATGATGGCGTGTTGGTAAGGAAGGGAGTGTCCGGTGTCGGTAATTCGGTTCCCGAGGTTATCGGTGTGGGAGGAGGCGCTGGAGTGGCATATTTCTTGCGGATTTCCGGGGCGACTTCAAAGATGTCGTCCTCTGAGTTATCGGAATAGGATAGCGGGAAAACTTGAATGGGATTTCGCGACAGTGCGTCCGCATTAAGATTCGTTTTACCGCTTTTGTAGACCATTTCATAGTCGAATTCCGCTAATTTGAGCCTCCATCGCACTAACCTACTGGACGGGTCCTTGACCGAGTTCATCCACACTAACGGTCGATGGTCGGTAACGAGTTTGAATTGGTTACCGTATACGTATGGCCGAAAGTAGTGGACGGCGTAGACTATCGCCAGACACTCCTTCTCGATCGTGGAGTAGTTTTTCTCCGCGGTATTCAGTAATCGCGAAGCGTACGCGATTGGTAAGTCGCGACCTATGGGCCCTTGACTTAGGATAGCGCCGATCGCTTCGGCGGATGCGTCTGTTGTGATCACGAAGGGCTGTTTGAAATTTGGGTACTGCAGTATCGGTGCCTCGCATAGACAGTCCCGAAGTTTAACGAATGAATTTTCGTGATCGTTGCGCCATACAAAGGGCGCGTCCTTTTTTAATAGATTCGTGAGCGGTTTAGCAGTTTTTGAAAAATTCGCGATGAATCGCCGATAGTATCCCGCAAGCCCGAGGAATTGTTTGACTTGTTTAGCATTTCGAGGGCGCGGAAAATTTTTGACGGCGCTTATTTTTGCAGGGTCCGGCTTTACGCCATGTTCGCTAATTATATGTCCTAAATAGCTGACTTCTCTCCTCAGGAACTCGCATTTGTCTGGTTGTAGTACCAAATTAGCTTCTTTGAGCCTTTGAGATAATTTTTCGTATTTGAGTCGATGTTCCTGAAGAGAGCTGGCATAGAGTACAATGTCATCCAGGTAGACGAAAATTTCATTTCCCTGAAGACCGGACAGGACATTGTCCATAAGGCGCTGGAACGTCGCGGGCGCGTTTTTTAGACCAAAAGGCATTCTCTTAAATTCATAATGCCCGTGAGGCGTAGAGAAGGCAGTTTTGGGAGCATCGGCGGGTTCCATAGGGATCTGGTGGAACCCGCTCGCGAGGTCAAACGTACTAAAGTACTTCGCACTCCCGAGTTGGTCAAGAATCTCGGTTATGCAAGGGAGGGGGTAAGCATCGGCGACGGATTTCTCGTTGAGCGCGCGGTAATCTATGACGACGCGCCACTGCTTATTGCCTAACGAGTCGGGCTTCTTCGGCACGACCCACAGTGGCGAATTGTATGGCGATTTGGATGGAGAGATGACACCCTTTTGTAAAAAATTTTCGACTTGGCGTCGAATCTCCTCCTTATGCGCGGGGGGGAAACGGTACTGTTTCACGTTGACCGGGCGGTCGTCAACCGTCGGAATTTTGTGTGTGGTTACCGATGTTTTCCCTAATTCATCACCCTCGATATAAAAGAGCTCTTGCGTGTTTTGTATGAGGCGAATGACGTGTTCCCTCTCTTCTGAATTTAAGTGGTCGAGACGGAGGAGACTAATTATTCTGTCTAGTCTAGATTTCGAAAGATCGGCAGGCATCGGCGATAACGGTGATTCTCGTTTTGGAACCCGCTTTACATTGTTTTTAACAGCCTGTGCGTAAGAAATTTGCTGCGTGTTCGCTATTTTGCAGCTCGAAGGAGGAGTTTCGCGCTTCGAAAATGGTGTCGAATTTGAATTGGAAACAGAGATTACCCCTTTGTGGGTTGCGCCGGTCGATGCGGCGGAAACAGCGGAATTGGAAGACTTGGAAAAAATCGGATACAGCGACGGACTCTCCTCCTCGTTGAGGGGAGTCATAATTTGCGTTGGCTCGAGTATTACTCCCGGTAACGCGATTTCGACAGCACGATCGGACGAATTAATTATTCGTGTGATCGCTTTGCCTCGGATCACTTTGACCAGTGCGTTCCCGAAGAAAATACCCGGAGCGATATCAATTCGCGGAATTATCCCTTCGGCGAGATCGGAATTGATTACGCGTACTTTGAGCCCGATATTCGATCGCGGAGGAATCGAGATACGATCCACGGACTTCGGAGAAGCGGGTTTCTTCTCCGTCCGGGTTTTAAGTTTCGGCGGAGCATCGCGTTTCGGCGGAGGCGATGGCTTACGCGCTGGACGCGGCGGCGGAGGAGGAATAGGTTCCTTTCGCGGCGTTTGTTTATTTTTCGACGGTAGACGAGGAATAGTTTCTGCTTGCGGCGACGGTTCGTCGATTGCTTCTACGTTATCCTCGAATGGAATCTTTTGACCGTTCCATTTAATGAAATTTTTTAAGAAAGAAATTTCGGCGTCTTTGCAAAAACCCGAGCCGAGGATTCCGCTCGGTTTGAGGGGGAAATTGTCCTCGACGGCGTTGAAGGGTACAACGCGGTCGTAGATGACTAGGTTTACCGTCCCTAGGGTAGCGGTTTTGCCATCGGTTACGCCCGTTATAACAACGATTTCTGAAGCGTCGATTCTCGCGGATGGTTTGAGAGCCGAACGTTTAATGATATTTATCTCCGCTCCCGTGTCTATCATGAACTGCGTCGGTGAAACTAAGAGATCTGCTTTTAAAATTACGTTCGGTGTGCTGGTTTTTCCCGTGATATTTACAGCGGCGTTTCGTTTGTTTCCCCGTCGGAATTGTTCGTCGCGAGAGAACGGATGCGGTGCTCGGCCTCGCGACCTGTCTCGCGGCGGGTGTAGAGGCCACCTTCGTTTCCCGAATTTCTGTTTACGGTGTTTTGATACTGGCGTTTGCGACATTCGTCGATGTCGTGTCCCGAGTTCTTGCAATACCTGCAAAACTTCGGCGCGTCCCTGGTCACGATTTGTCGCGGCTGGTCGTATACTGGACGTTTAGCGGGAGTTGGCGCGTCCCTGGTTCGCAGGTAGTCGTCCCGATAGTTATGCGATCGCTGCGGAGGGAATGACCTGAGTTTGCACTCGGTCGCGTAATGCCCCGAATTATTGCATTTGTTGCATATTATCTCCGTGCGTTTTTCACGCGATTCTGTTCGCGGTCGCGTTTTACCGAGCCTATTACAATCGCGCTCGTGAATTTGAAAAAGATCCCGTGCTCGGGCGAAAGTTTGTCGTAACGTACTGTACGAATCTAACGGCATTTGTATTCTTATTTCCGGGATTAAGCCGTCTCTAAAGCACTGCGAGGTGAAAGCGTTTACGTTTTCGAGGGATTCCTGAGGGTCTCGCCCATTGAGTCTGTCACAGTCAATTATCGCGGTCCTTAAGTCTTTCACCCGGCTGATATAATCCAGAATGTGTTCGTGAGCGCGCATGTATATGTTTGTAAGCTCGCCCCGATAATGTTCTGCGGATTTCACGGTTCCAAATGAGCTACGAAGGACGTCGGTTAACTCGAGTATCGTCTCGCACGGTTCGTCCTCTAATGCGGCGTAGGCGCGGCCCTTAAGTTTTCCCTTCAGCAAACGCGTGAATGTTCGCTCGCAACCGTTAGGTATGAGCTCGTATGCTCGTTTACAAGCGCGCGTGAATTGGAGAATTGGAATATTCTGCCCGTCGAAGCTTGGAACGGCTTCAAGCGCCTGTTTGAGCGATAGCTCGTCGTGCTGCGAGCCGTGCGCATTGAAATTGGCGCTTGAATTATTAACAGAAAGTGGGTCTATTCGCGGAACATCTAAAGATACGGTATCATCGCGTGCTAGGTCCGGTGTTCGGCGAATTGCTTCTATTTCGCGACGCAACATTTCTACCTGCAGAAGTAACGCGGCGTTGGTTGAATCGGACGCGTCTGCGGGTTTCGCGGATGTGCTGGGCTGCGCGGTGCGAGAAATTGGCTCGGCGAGAGCGTCTTGAAAATCGAGTGCTCTACTCGTGCGTTTGTCGCGATCGGTATCAAGCATCGCGGCGGCCTTTTGTGCTTGCTGGCGCGTCTTAGTCGGTGGTGTCCGTGTCGCCATGGCTAGTTTCGCGGACTCTTTCGGCGGAATTTCCGGAGAGAACGCGTGGCTATCCCACCGCTGTCACCAAAAATAACTTTCGTGTCACGTCCCGGGGTGTGATTTCACTCGAAACTATGACACGACGTCGTAGCCGTTCCCGAAACGAACGCGAATTGCGCCTGGACCGGGTTCGTTGGCGTTCTGGACTCTAATTACCGAATATTTAACGCGGCACTTACCTTTCGATGTCTTGATTTTACCGCTGTGACTCTCGTTCCAGGTATCGAGAGCGCCTTGGATCCGTGACCGGTATTGCTGCGGCGTACGGCTGGAACGGTTGTACGGTCACAGGGATGAGTTTCCAGACGGGCTGACCCCGGCTGGCGGGTACGGGCGCTGGGACAGGACGATCCTGGGCACGAACGGGCCGGACGGCGGAAAAGGTATCCTTCGCAGGAACAGGAACTCGAGTGCAGAGATCGATGTATCCAGGAACACTGCCCACGTATTCGCGAATCAGACGACGCATGAACTCCTTCCTCCCCGCGCGTCGTGTACGCTTTTTCGGAGTCTCGAAGTTCATCAAGAGCACTTGTACTTCGGAAGATAACGGCACGGCTAAGCGCTGGTTCGCTCTAGCGGTACAGTGTCAACCTGGGCGCAAGATGCTCGATCACGGCAGGACTGAAGAAAGAGCGGCTAAGCGTTGGTTCGCTCTAGCTGTCTACCTTCAGGACTATCGCAGATGAATTATAGGAACGTGTAATATTCGCGAGCGTACCCGTGGAATTGAGTTGAGGAACTTGTAATTGAAATAAAGAAGATTTGTATCTGGTATAAACTACGTATATTCTTTAAACTTCCCTATGTTACTACACTTGACTAATTCTAAGTTATTAAACTAAGATTATAACAAGAAATTGAAATGGACTAAGTTACGTTACGGACTCCGCTAACGGAGATGAGATAGAGACGAAGGCATTGAGCTGGTAGCTCGTTGCTTATGAGCCAATTGCTCGAGTCGGAGAGAACTCCTCGGTTCGGAGTCGAGACTAGATGTGTCTCGTTCGGAGGCGCGATTAGAAGTGTCTATCAGATCTCGCATCCGCGACCTCCTCGGGTCGCGCGGCGCGCGAGTCGCTGGGCCCTCGCGGTGGGGCGGACGGTTGGAGTAGGGCGGCCGCTCGGCCCTAGCGGTGGGGCGGCCGGTCGGAGTGGGGAGCGGCCCGCGTTGAGCGTGAGCCGCGAGCGTCGAGTGCGCGCGCGAGCGCATCGCAACTTATCTCTAGCGTAACGACTAGGCGGCGTATGTACATGTATGTATTTAAATCTAGATGTGTGTTGTGGTGTATGTACAGAAATGAGTAGTGTACTTATACTATGATCGCATATACGAGAAGAGGGTGTACGGGTGCGTGATCGCCGGTGACTCGATGCGGTACGTGGTGTGGTGCTCCTCGCCCTCGTAACGTGGGGTGAGGTCTTCCCTGACGTGTGTCGAGTACCCTTCCTCTCTCTCGTATCGTCGTCTCTGAATACTGGAGCGGCGTGTCGGCGGGTGGCCCGCGTACAGGGGCTCTGGATACGGATGCCGCTGGAGAAGAGGTTGACGCCGGAGGGTGGCAGGCGGTACGCCTGACGTCACATATGCATTCCTCGTCTACGATTAAAATGAATGAAAATGCGACACTTCCTTGCAAGGAAATAGCGTTTGCAGATGTCTACGTATCGTAGCAATAGAGTTCTAATGCTTCTTAAAACGCGATATCGCATCTCATTTCTATGTTTCATGGTAAGATATAATATGATTTGCGAAGTGTTATGTATTCCTCGTCTACACTTCAAATGAATGTGAATGCAACACTTCCTCGCTAGGAAAGAGCGTTTGCAGATGTCTGCGTATCGTAGCAGTAGAGTTCTAATGCTTCTTAAAACGCGATATCGCATCTCATTTCTATGTTTCATGGTAAGATATAATATGATTTGCGAACTGTTATGTATTCCTCGTCTACACTTCAAATGAATGTAAATGCGACACTTCCTTGCAAGGAAATAGCGTTTGCAGATGTCTACGTATCGAAGCAATAGAGTTCTTATGATTCTTAAAACGCGATATCGCATCTCATTTCCATGTTTCATGGTAAGATATAATATGATTTGCGAACTGTTATGTATTCCTCGTCTACACTTCAAATGAATGTAAATGCGACACTTCCTTGCAAGGAAATAGCGTTTCCAGATGTCTACGTATCGAAGCAATAAAGTTCAAGTGCTTCTTAAAACGAGATATTGCATCTCATATCTATGTTTCATGATAAGATATAATATTCATTGCGAAGTGTTATGTATTCCTCGTCTACACTTCAAATGAATGTAAATGCGACACTTCCTTACAAGGAAATAGCGTTTGCAGATGTCTACGTATCGAAGCAATAGAGTTCAAATGCTTCTTAAAACGAGATATTGCATCTCATTTCTATGTTTCATGGTAAGATATAATATGATTTTCGGAGTGTTATGTATTCCTCGTCTACACTTCAAACGAATGTAAATGCGACACTTCCTTGCAAGGAAATAGCGTTTGCAGATGTCTACGTATCGAAGCAATATTGTTCAAATGCTTCTTAAAACGCGATATCGCATCTCATTTCTATGTTTCATGGTAAGATATATTATGATTTGCGAAGTGTTATGTATTCCTCGTCTACACATCAAATGAATGTAAATGCGACACTTCCTTGCAAGGAAATAGCGTTTGCAGATGTCTACGTATCGCAGCAATAGAGTTCTTATGATTCTTAAAACGCGATATCGCATCTCATTTCTATGTTTCATGGTAAGGTATAATATGATATGCGAAGTGTTATGTATCCGTCGTCTACACTTCAAATGAATGTAAATGCGACACTTCCTCGCTAGGAAATATCGTTTGCAGATGTCTACGTATCGTAGCAATGGATTTCTGATGCTTCTTAAAGCGCGATATCGCATCTCACTTCTATGTTTCATGGTAAGATATAATATGATTTGCGAAGTGTCATGTATTCCTCGTCCACACTTCAAATGAATGTAAATGCGACACTTCCTTGCAAGGAAATAGCGTTTGCAGATGTCTACGTATCGTTGCAATAGAGTTCTTATGATTCTTAAAACGCGATATCGTATCTCATTTCTATGTTTCATGGTAAGATATAATATGATTTGCGGAGTGTTATGTATTCCTCGTCTACACTTCAAATGAATGTAAATGCGACACTTCCTCGCAAGGAAATAGCGTTTGCAGATGTCTACGTATCGTAGCAATAGCGTTCTTATGATTCGTAAAACGCGATATCGCATCTCATTTCTATGTTTCATGGTAAGATATAATATGATTTGCGAAGTGTTATGTATTCCTCGTCTACACATCAAATGAATGTAAATGCGACACTTCCTTGCAAGGAAATAGCGTTTGCAGATGTCTACGTATCGTAGCAATAGAGTTCTTATGATTCTTAAAACGCGATATCGCATCTCATTTCTACGTGTCATGGTAAGATATTATATGATTCGCGAACTGTTGTGTATTCCTCGTCTACACTTCAAATGAATGTAAATGCGACACTTCCTTGCAAGGAAATAGCGTTTGCAGATGTCTACGTATCGATGCAATAGAGTTCAAATGCTTCTTAAAACGAGATATTGCATTTCATATCTATGTTTCATGATAAGATATAATATTCATTGCGAAGTGTTATGCATTTCTCGTCTACGATTAAAATGAATGAAAATGCGACACTTCCTTGCGATGAAATAGCATTTTCAGATGTCTACGTATCGTAGCAATAGAATTCTAATGCTTCTTAAAACGCGATATCGCATCTCATTTCTATGCTTCATGGTAAGATATAATATGATTTGCGAAGTGTTATGTATTCCTCGTCTACACTACAAATGAATGTGAATGCGATACTTCCTCGCTAGGAAATAGCGTTAGCAGATGTCTGCGTAACGTAGCAGTAGAGTTCTAATGCTTCTTAAAACGCGATATCGCATCTCATTTCTATGTTTCATGGTAAGATATAATATGATTTGCGAACTGTTATGTATTCCTCGCCTACACTTCAAATTAATGTAAATGCGACACTTCCTTGCAAGGAAATAGCGTTTGCAGATGTCTACGTATCGAAGCAATAGAGTTCAAATGCTTCTTAAAACGAGATATTGCATCTTATATCTATGTTTCATGATAAGATATAATATTCATTGCGAAGTGTTATGCATTCCTCGTCTACGATTCAAATGAATGAAAATGCGACACTTCCTTGCAAGGAAATAGCGTTTGCAGATGTCTACGTATCGTAGCAATAGAGTTCTAATGCTTCTTAAAACGCGATATCGCATCTCATTTCTATGTTTCATGGTAAGATAGAATATGATTTGCGATGTGTTATGTATTCCTCGTCTACACATCAAATGAATGTAAATGCGACACTTCCTTGCAAGGAAATAGCGTTTGCAGATGTCTACGTATCGTAGCAATAGAGTTCTTATGATTCTTAAAACGCGATATCGCATCTCATTTCTATGTTTCATGGTAAGGTATAATATGATATGCGAAGTGTTATGTATCCGTCGTCTACACTTCAAATGAATGTAAATGCGACACTTTCTTGCAAGGAAATAGCGTTTGCAGATGTCTACGTATCGTAGCATTGGATTTCTGATGCTTCTTAAAACGCGATATCGCATCTCATTTCTATGTTTCATGGTAAGATATAATATGAATTGCGAAGTGTTATGTATTCCTCGTCTACACTTCAAATGAATGTAAATGCGACACTTCTTTGCAAGGAAATAGCGTTTGCAGATGTCTACGTATTGTTGCAAAAGAGTTCTTATGATTCTTAAAACGCGATATCGGATCTCATTTCCATGTTTCATGGTAAGATATAATATGATTTGCGAACTGTTATGTATTCCTCGTCTACACTTCAAATGAATGTAAATGCGACACTTCCTTGCAAGGAAATAGCGTTTCCAGATGTCTACGTATCGAAGCAATAAAGTTCAAGTGCTTCTTAAAACGAGATATTGCATCTCATATCTATGTTTCATGATAAGATATAATATTCATTGCGAAGTGTTATGCATTCCTCGTCTACGATTCAAATGAATGAAAATGCGACACTTCCTTGCAAGGAAATAGCGTTTGCAGATGTCTACGTATCGTAGCAATAGAGTTCTAATGCTTCTTAAAACGCGATATCGCATCTCATTTCTATGTTTCATGGTAAGATATTATATGATTTGCGAACTGTTGTGTATTCCTCGTCTACACTTCAAATGAATGTAAATGCGACACTTCCTTGCAAGGAAATAGCGTTTGCAGATGTCTACGTAACGAAGCAATAGAGTTCAAATGCTTCTTAAAACGAGATATTGCATCTCATATCTATGTTTCATGATAAGATATAATATTCATTGCGAAGTGTTATGCATTCCTCGTCTACGATTAAAATGAATGAAAATGCGACACTTCCTTGCAAGGAAATAGCGTTTGCAGATGTCTACGTATCGTAGCAATAGAGTTCTAATGCTTCTTAAAACGCGATATCGCATCTCATTTCTATGTTTCATGGTAAGATATAATATGATTTGCGAAGTGTTATGTATTCCTCGTCTACACTTCAAATGAATGTGAATGCAACACTTCCTCGCTAGGAAAGAGCGTTTGCAGATGTCTGCGTATCGTAGCAGTAGAGTTCTAATGCTTCTTAAAACGCGATATCGCATCTCATTTCTATGTTTCATGGTAAGATATAATATGATTTGCGAACTGTTATGTATTCCTCGTCTACACTTCAAATGAATGTAAATGCGACACTTCCTTGCAAGGAAATAGCGTTTGCAGATGTCTACGTATCGAAGCAATAGAGTTCTTATGATTCTTAAAACGCGATATCGCATCTCATTTCCATGTTTCATGGTAAGATATAATATGATTTGCGAACTGTTATGTATTCCTCGTCTACACTTCAAATGAATGTAAATGCGACACTTCCTTGCAAGGAAATAGCGTTTCCAGATGTCTACGTATCGAAGCAATAAAGTTCAAGTGCTTCTTAAAACGAGATATTGCATCTCATATCTATGTTTCATGATAAGATATAATATTCATTGCGAAGTGTTATGTATTCCTCGTCTACACTTCAAATGAATGTAAATGCGACACTTCCTTACAAGGAAATAGCGTTTGCAGATGTCTACGTATCGAAGCAATAGAGTTCAAATGCTTCTTAAAACGAGATATTGCATCTCATTTCTATGTTTCATGGTAAGATATAATATGATTTTCGGAGTGTTATGTATTCCTCGTCTACACTTCAAACGAATGTAAATGCGACACTTTCTTGCAAGGAAATAGCGTTTGCAGATGTCTACGTATCGAAGCAATATTGTTCAAATGCTTCTTAAAACGCGATATCGCATCTCATTTCTATGTTTCATGGTAAGGTATAATATGATATGCGAAGTGTTATGTATCCGTCGTCTACACTTCAAATGAATGTAAATGCGACACTTCCTCGCTAGGAAATATCGTTTGCAGATGTCTACGTATCGTAGCAATGGATTTCTGATGCTTCTTAAAGCGTGATATCGCATCTCACTTCTATGTTTCATGGTAAGATATAATATGATTTGCGAAGTGTCATGTATTCCTCGTCCACACTTCAAATGAATGTAAATGCGACACTTCCTTGCAAGGAAATAGCGTTTGCAGATGTCTACGTATCGTTGCAATAGAGTTCTTATGATTCTTAAAACGCGATATCGTATCTCATTTCTATGTTTCATGGTAAGATATAATATGATTTGCGGAGTGTTATGTATTCCTCGTCTACACTTCAAATGAATGTAAATGCGACACTTCCTCGCAAGGAAATAGCGTTTGCAGATGTCTACGTATCGTAGCAATAGCGTTCTTATGATTCTTAAAACGCGATATCGCATCTCATTTCTATGTTTCATGGTAAGATATAATATGATTTGCGAAGTGTTATGTATTCCTCGTCTACACATCAAATGAATGTAAATGCGACACTTCCTTGCAAGGAAATAGCGTTTGCAGATGTCTACGTATCGTAGCAATAGAGTTCTTATGATTCTTAAAACGCGATATCGCATCTCATTTCTACGTGTCATGGTAAGATATTATATGATTCGCGAACTGTTGTGTATTCCTCGTCTACACTTCAAATGAATGTAAATGCGACACTTCCTTGCAAGGAAATAGCGTTTGCAGATGTCTACGTATCGATGCAATAGAGTTCAAATGCTTCTTAAAACGAGATATTGCATTTCATATCTATGTTTCATGATAAGATATAATATTCATTGCGAAGTGTTATGCATTTCTCGTCTACGATTAAAATGAATGAAAATGCGACACTTCCTTGCGATGAAATAGCATTTTCAGATGTCTACGTATCGTAGCAATAGAATTCTAATGCTTCTTAAAACGCGATATCGCATCTCATTTCTATGTTTCATGGTAAGATATAATATGATTTGCGAAGTGTTATGTATTCCTCGTCTACACTACAAATGAATGTGAATGCGATACTTCCTCGCTAGGAAATAGCGTTAGCAGATGTCTGCGTAACGTAGCAGTAGAGTTCTAATGCTTCTTAAAACGCGATATCGCATCTCATTTCTATGTTTCATGGTAAGATATAATATGATTTGCGAACTGTTATGTATTCCTCGCCTACACTTCAAATTAATGTAAATGCGACACTTCCTTGCAAGGAAATAGCGTTTGCAGATGTCTACGTATTGTTGCAAAAGAGTTCTTATGATTCTTAAAACGCGATATCGGATCTCATTTCCATGTTTCATGGTAAGATATAATATGATTTGCGAACTGTTATGTATTCCTCGTCTACACTTCAAATGAATGTAAATGCGACACTTCCTTGCAAGGAAATAGCGTTTCCAGATGTCTACGTATCGAAGCAATAAAGTTCAAGTGCTTCTTAAAACGAGATATTGCATCTCATATCTATGTTTCATGATAAGATATAATATTCATTGCGAAGTGTTATGCATTCCTCGTCTACGATTCAAATGAATGAAAATGCGACACTTCCTTGCAAGGAAATAGCGTTTGCAGATGTCTACGTATCGTAGCAATAGAGTTCTAATGCTTCTTAAAACGCGATATCGCATCTCATTTCTATGTTTCATGGTAAGATATTATATGATTTGCGAACTGTTGTGTATTCCTCGTCTACACTTCAAATGAATGTAAATGCGACACTTCCTTGCAAGGAAATAGCGTTTGCAGATGTCTACGTAACGAAGCAATAGAGTTCAAATGCTTCTTAAAACGAGATATTGCATCTCATATCTATGTTTCATGATAAGATATAATATTCATTGCGAAGTGTTATGCATTCCTCGTCTACGATTAAAATGAATGAAAATGCGACACTTCCTTGCAAGGAAATAGCGTTTGCAGATGTCTACGTATCGTAGCAATAGAGTTCTAATGCTTCTTAAAACGCGATATCGCATCTCATTTCTATGTTTCATGGTAAGATATAATATGATTTGCGAAGTGTTATGTATTCCTCGTCTACACTTCAAATGAATGTGAATGCAACACTTCCTCGCTAGGAAAGAGCGTTTGCAGATGTCTGCGTATCGTAGCAGTAGAGTTCTAATGCTTCTTAAAACGCGATATCGCATCTCATTTCTATGTTTCATGGTAAGATATAATATGATTTGCGAACTGTTATGTATTCCTCGTCTACACTTCAAATGAATGTAAATGCGACACTTCCTTGCAAGGAAATAGCGTTTGCAGATGTCTACGTATCGAAGCAATAGAGTTCTTATGATTCTTAAAACGCGATATCGCATCTCATTTCCATGTTTCATGGTAAGATATAATATGATTTGCGAACTGTTATGTATTCCTCGTCTACACTTCAAATGAATGTAAATGCGACACTTCCTTGCAAGGAAATAGCGTTTCCAGATGTCTACGTATCGAAGCAATAAAGTTCAAGTGCTTCTTAAAACGAGATATTGCATCTCATATCTATGTTTCATGATAAGATATAATATTCATTGCGAAGTGTTATGTATTCCTCGTCTACACTTCAAATGAATGTAAATGCGACACTTCCTTACAAGGAAATAGCGTTTGCAGATGTCTACGTATCGAAGCAATAGAGTTCAAATGCTTCTTAAAACGAGATATTGCATCTCATTTCTATGTTTCATGGTAAGATATAATATGATTTTCGGAGTGTTATGTATTGCTCGTCTACACTTCAAACGAATGTAAATGCGACACTTTCTTGCAAGGAAATAGCGTTTGCAGATGTCTACGTATCGAAGCAATATTGTTCAAATGCTTCTTAAAACGCGATATCGCATCTCATTTCTATGTTTCATGGTAAGGTATAATATGATATGCGAAGTGTTATGTATCCGTCGTCTACACTTCAAATGAATGTAAATGCGACACTTCCTCGCTAGGAAATATCGTTTGCAGATGTCTACGTATCGTAGCAATGGATTTCTGATGCTTCTTAAAGCGTGATATCGCATCTCACTTCTATGTTTCATGGTAAGATATAATATGATTTGCGAAGTGTCATGTATTCCTCGTCCACACTTCAAATGAATGTAAATGCGACACTTCCTTGCAAGGAAATAGCGTTTGCAGATGTCTACGTATCGTTGCAATAGAGTTCTTATGATTCTTAAAACGCGATATCGTATCTCATTTCTATGTTTCATGGTAAGATATAATATGATTTGCGGAGTGTTATGTATTCCTCGTCTACACTTCAAATGAATGTAAATGCGACACTTCCTCGCAAGGAAATAGCGTTTGCAGATGTCTACGTATCGTAGCAATAGCGTTCTTATGATTCTTAAAACGCGATATCGCATCTCATTTCTATGTTTCATGGTAAGATATAATATGATTTGCGAAGTGTTATGTATTCCTCGTCTACACATCAAATGAATGTAAATGCGACACTTCCTTGCAAGGAAATAGCGTTTGCAGATGTCTACGTATCGTAGCAATAGAGTTCTTATGATTCTTAAAACGCGATATCGCATCTCATTTCTACGTGTCATGGTAAGATATTATATGATTCGCGAACTGTTGTGTATTCCTCGTCTACACTTCAAATGAATGTAAATGCGACACTTCCTTGCAAGGAAATAGCGTTTGCAGATGTCTACGTATCGATGCAATAGAGTTCAAATGCTTCTTAAAACGAGATATTGCATTTCATATCTATGTTTCATGATAAGATATAATATTCATTGCGAAGTGTTATGCATTTCTCGTCTACGATTAAAATGAATGAAAATGCGACACTTCCTTGCGATGAAATAGCATTTTCAGATGTCTACGTATCGTAGCAATAGAATTCTAATGCTTCTTAAAACGCGATATCGCATCTCATTTCTATGTTTCATGGTAAGATATAATATGATTTGCGAAGTGTTATGTATTCCTCGTCTACACTACAAATGAATGTGAATGCGATACTTCCTCGCTAGGAAATAGCGTTAGCAGATGTCTGCGTAACGTAGCAGTAGAGTTCTAATGCTTCTTAAAACGCGATATCGCATCTCATTTCTATGTTTCATGGTAAGATATAATATGATTTGCGAACTGTTATGTATTCCTCGCCTACACTTCAAATTAATGTAAATGCGACACTTCCTTGCAAGGAAATAGCGTTTGCAGATGTCTACGTATCGAAGCAATAGAGTTCAAATGCTTCTTAAAACGAGATATTGCATCTTATATCTATGTTTCATGATAAGATATAATATTCATTGCGAAGTGTTATGCATTCCTCGTCTACGATTCAAATGAATGAAAATGCGACACTTCCTTGCAAGGAAATAGCGTTTGCAGATGTCTACGTATCGTAGCAATAGAGTTCTAATGCTTCTTAAAACGCGATATCGCATCTCATTTCTATGTTTCATGGTAAGATAGAATATGATTTGCGACGTGTTATGTATTCCTCGTCTACACATCAAATGAATGTAAATGCGACACTTCCTTGCAAGGAAATAGCGTTTGCAGATGTCTACGTATCGTAGCAATAGAGTTCTTATGATTCTTAAAACGCGATATCGCATCTCATTTCTATGTTTCATGGTAAGGTATAATATGATATGCGAAGTGTTATGTATCCGTCGTCTACACTTCAAATGAATGTAAATGCGACACTTTCTTGCAAGGAAATAGCGTTTGCAGATGTCTACGTATCGTAGCATTGGATTTCTGATGCTTCTTAAAACGCGATATCGCATCTCATTTCTATGTTTCATGGTAAGATATAATATGAATTGCGAAGTGTTATGTATTCCTCGTCTACACTTCAAATGAATGTAAATGCGACACTTCTTTGCAAGGAAATAGCGTTTGCAGATGTCTACGTATTGTTGCAAAAGAGTTCTTATGATTCTTAAAACGCGATATCGGATCTCATTTCTATGTTTCATGGTAAGGTATAATATGATTTGCGGAGTGTTATGTATTCCTCGTCTACACTTCAAACGAATGTAAATGCGACACTTCCTTGCAAGGAAATAGCGTTTGCAGATGTCTACGTATCGAAGCAATATTGTTCAAATGCTTCTTAAAACGCGATATCGCATCTCATTTCTATGTTTCATGGTAAGATATATTATGATTTGCGAAGTGTTATGTATTCCTCGTCTACACATCAAATGAATGTAAATGCGACACTTCCTTGCAAGGAAATAGCGTTTGCAGATGTCTACGTATCGCAGCAATAGAGTTCTTATGATTCTTAAAACGCGATATCGCATCTCATTTCTATGTTTCATGGTAAGGTATAATATGATATGCGAAGTGTTATGTATCCGTCGTCTACACTTCAAATGAATGTAAATGCGACACTTCCTCGCTAGGAAATATCGTTTGCAGATGTCTACGTATCGTAGCAATGGATTTCTGCTGCTTCTTAAAGCGCGATATCGCATCTCACTTCTATGTTTCATGGTAAGATATAATATGATTTGCGAAGTGTCATGTATTCCTCGTCCACACTTCAAATGAATGTAAATGCGACACTTCCTTGCAAGGAAATAGCGTTTGCAGATGTCTACGTATCGTTGCAATAGAGTTCTTATGATTCTTAAAACGCGATATCGTATCTCATTTCTATGTTTCATGGTAAGATATAATATGATTTGCGGAGTGTTATGTATTCCTCGTCTACACTTCAAATGAATGTAAATGCGACACTTCCTCGCAAGGAAATAGCGTTTGCAGATGTCTACGTATCGTAGCAATAGCGTTCTTATGATTCTTAAAACGCGATATCGCATCTCATTTCTATGTTTCATGGTAATGTGACGTCAGGCGTACCGCCTGCCACCCTCCGGCGTCAACCTCTTCTCCAGCGGCATCCGTATCCAGAGCCCCTGTACGCGGGCCACCCGCCGACACGCCGCTCCAGTATTCAGAGACGACGATACGAGAGAGAGGAAGGGTACTCGACACACGTCAGGGAAGACCTCACCCCACGTTACGAGGGCGAGGAGCACCACACCACGTACCGCATCGAGTCACCGGCGATCACGCACCCGTACACCCTCTTCTCGTATATGCGATCATAGTATAAGTACACTACTCATTTCTGTACATACACCACAACACACATCTAGATTTAAATACATACATGTACATACGCCGCCTAGTCGTTACGCTAGAGATAAGTTGCGATGCGCTCGCGCGCGCACTCGACGCTCGCGGCTCACGCTCAACGCGGGCCGCTCCCCACTCCGACCGGCCGCCCCACCGCTAGGGCCGAGCGGCCGCCCTACTCCAACCGTCCGCCCCACCGCGAGGGCCCAGCGACTCGCGCGCCGCGCGACCCGAGGAGGTCGCGGATGCGAGATCTGATAGACACTTCTAATCGCGCCTCCGAACGAGACACATCTAGTCTCGACTCCGAACCGAGGAGTTCTCTCCGACTCGAGCAATTGGCTCATAAGCAACGAGCTACCAGCTCAATGCCTTCGTCTCTATCTCATCTCCGTTAGCGGAGTCCGTAACGTAACTTAGTCCATTTCAATTTCTTGTTATAATCTTAGTTTAATAACTTAGAATTAGTCAAGTGTAGTAACATAGGGAAGTTTAAAGAATATACGTAGTTTATACCAGATACAAATCTTCTTTATTTCAATTACAAGTTCCTCAACTCAATTCCACGGGTACGCTCGCGAATATTACACGTTCCTATAATTCATCTGCGATAGTCCTGAAGGTAGACAGCTAGAGCGAACCAACGCTTAGCCGCTCTTTCTTCAGTCCTGCCGTGATCGAGCATCTTGCGCCCAGGTTGACACTGTACCGCTAGAGCGAACCAGCGCTTAGCCGTGCCGTTATCTTCCGAAGTACAAGTGCTCTTGATGAACTTCGAGACTCCGAAAAAGCGTACACGACGCGCGGGGAGGAAGGAGTTCATGCGTCGTCTGATTCGCGAATACGTGGGCAGTGTTCCTGGATACATCGATCTCTGCACTCGAGTTCCTGTTCCTGCGAAGGATACCTTTTCCGCCGTCCGGCCCGTTCGTGCCCAGGATCGTCCTGTCCCAGCGCCCGTACCCGCCAGCCGGGGTCAGCCCGTCTGGAAACTCATCCCTGTGACCGTACAACCGTTCCAGCCGTACGCCGCAGCAATACCGGTCACGGATCCAAGGCGCTCTCGATACCTGGAACGAGAGTCACAGCGGTAAAATCAAGACATCGAAAGGTAAGTGCCGCGTTAAATATTCGGTAATTAGAGTCCAGAACGCCAACGAACCCGGTCCAGGCGCAATTCGCGTTCGTTTCGGGAACGGCTACGACGTCGTGTCATAGTTTCGAGTGAAATCACACCCCGGGACGTGACACGAAAGTTATTTTTGGTGACAGCGGTGGGATAGCCACGCGTTCTCTCCGGAAATTCCGCCGAAAGAGTCCGCGAAACTAGCCATGGCGACACGGACACCACCGACTAAGACGCGCCAGCAAGCACAAAAGGCCGCCGCGATGCTTGATACCGATCGCGACAAACGCACGAGTAGAGCACTCGATTTTCAAGACGCTCTCGCCGAGCCAATTTCTCGCACCGCGCAGCCCAGCACATCCGCGAAACCCGCAGACGCGTCCGATTCAACCAACGCCGCGTTACTTCTGCAGGTAGAAATGTTGCGTCGCGAAATAGAAGCAATTCGCCGAACACCGGACCTAGCACGCGATGATACCGTATCTTTAGATGTTCCGCGAATAGACCCACTTTCTGTTAATAATTCAAGCGCCAATTTCAATGCGCACGGCTCGCAGCACGACGAGCTATCGCTCAAACAGGCGCTTGAAGCCGTTCCAAGCTTCGACGGGCAGAATATTCCAATTCTCCAATTCACGCGCGCTTGTAAACGAGCATACGAGCTCATACCTAACGGTTGCGAGCGAACATTCACGCGTTTGCTGAAGGGAAAACTTAAGGGCCGCGCCTACGCCGCATTAGAGGACGAACCGTGCGAGACGATACTCGAGTTAACCGACGTCCTTCGTAGCTCATTTGGAACCGTGAAATCCGCAGAACATTATCGGGGCGAGCTTACAAACATATACATGCGCGCTCACGAACACATTCTGGATTATATCAGCCGGGTGAAAGACTTAAGGACCGCGATAATTGACTGTGACAGACTCAATGGGCGAGACCCTCAGGAATCCCTCGAAAACGTAAACGCTTTCACCTCGCAGTGCTTTAGAGACGGCTTAATCCCGGAAATAAGAATACAAATGCCGTTAGATTCGTACAGTACGTTACGACAAACTTTCGCCCGAGCACGGGATCTTTTTCAAATTCACGAGCGCGATTGTAATAGGCTCGGTAAAACGCGACCGCGAACAGAATCGCGTGAAAAACGCACGGAGATAATATGCAACAAATGCAATAATTCGGGGCATTACGCGACCGAGTGCAAACTCAGGTCATTCCCTCCGCAGCGATCGCATAACTATCGGGACGACTACCTGCGAACCAGGGACGCGCCAACTCCCGCTAAACGTCCAGTATACGACCAGCCGCGACAAATCGTGACCAGGGACGCGCCGAAGTTTTGCAGGTATTGCAAGAACTCGGGACACGACATCGACGAATGTCGCAAACGCCAGTATCAAAACACCGTAAACAGAAATTCGGGAAACGAAGGTGGCCTCTACACCCGCCGCGAGACAGGTCGCGAGGCCGAGCACCGCATCCGTTCTCTCGCGACGAACAATTCCGACGGGGAAACAAACGAAACGCCGCTGTAAATATCACGGGAAAAACCAGCACACCGAACGTAATTTTAAAAGCAGATCTCTTAGTTTCACCGACGCAGTTCATGATAGACACGGGAGCGGAGATAAATATCATTAAACGTTCGGCTCTCAAACCATCCGCGAGAATCGACGCTTCAGAAATCGTTGTTATAACGGGCGTAACCGATGGCAAAACCGCTACCCTAGGGACGGTAAACCTAGTCATCTACGACCGCGTTGTACCCTTCAACGTCGTCGAGGACAATTTCCCCCTCAAACCGAGCGGAATCCTCGGCTCGGGTTTTTGCAAAGACGCCGAAATTTCTTTCTTAAAAAATTTCATTAAATGGAACGGTCAAAAGATTCCATTCGAGGATAACGTAGAAGCAATCGACGAACCGTCGCCGCAAGCAGAAACTATTCCTCGTCTACCGTCGAAAAATAAACAAACGCCGCGAAAGGAACCTATTCCTCCTCCGCCGCCGCGTCCAGCGCGTAAGCCATCGCCTCCGCCGAAACGCGATGCTCCGCCGAAACTTAAAACCCGGACGGAGAAGAAACCCGCTTCTCCGAAGTCCGTGGATCCTATCTCGATTCCTCCGCGATCGAATATCGGGCTCAAAGTACGCGTAATCAATTCCGATCTCGCCGAAGGGATAATTCCGCGAATTGATATCGCTCCGGGTATTTTCTTCGGGAACGCACTGGTCAAAGTGATCCGAGGCAAAGCGATCACACGAATAATTAATTCGTCCGATCGTGCTGTCGAAATCGCGTTACCGGGAGTAATACTCGAGCCAACGCAAATTATGACTCCCCTCAACGAGGAGGAGAGTCCGTCGCTGTATCCGATTTTTTCCAAGTCTTCCAATTCCGCTGTTTCCGCCGCATCGACCGGCGCAACCCACAAAGGGGTAATCTCTGTTTCCAATTCAAATTCGACACCATTTTCGAAGCGCGAAACTCCTCCTTCGAGCTGCAAAATAGCGAACACGCAGCAAATTTCTTACGCACAGGCTGTTAAAAACAATGTAAAGCGGGTTCCAAAACGAGAATCACCGTTATCGCCGATGCCTGCCGATCTTTCGAAATCTAGACTAGACAGAATAATTAGTCTCCTCCGTCTCGACCACTTAAATTCAGAAGAGAGGGAACACGTCATTCGCCTCATACAAAACACGCAAGAGCTCTTTTATATCGAGGGTGATGAATTAGGGAAAACATCGGTAACCACACACAAAATTCCGACGGTTGACGACCGCCCGGTCAACGTGAAACAGTACCGTTTCCCCCCCGCGCATAAGGAGGAGATTCGACGCCAAGTCGAAAATTTTTTACAAAAGGGTGTCATCTCTCCATCCAAATCGCCATACAATTCGCCACTGTGGGTCGTGCCGAAGAAGCCCGACTCGTTAGGCAATAAGCAGTGGCGCGTCGTCATAGATTACCGCGCGCTCAACGAGAAATCCGTCGCCGATGCTTACCCCCTCCCTTGCATAACCGAGATTCTTGACCAACTCGGGAGTGCGAAGTACTTTAGTACGTTTGACCTCGCGAGCGGGTTCCACCAGATCCCTATGGAACCCGCCGATGCTCCCAAAACTGCCTTCTCTACGCCTCACGGGCATTATGAATTTAAGAGAATGCCTTTTGGTCTAAAAAACGCGCCCGCGACGTTCCAGCGCCTTATGGACAATGTCCTGTCCGGTCTTCAGGGAAATGAAATTTTCGTCTACCTGGATGACATTGTACTCTATGCCAGCTCTCTTCAGGAACATCGACTCAAATACGAAAAATTATCTCAAAGGCTCAAAGAAGCTAATTTGGTACTACAACCAGACAAATGCGAGTTCCTGAGGAGAGAAGTCAGCTATTTAGGACATATAATTAGCGAACATGGCGTAAAGCCGGACCCTGCAAAAATAAGCGCCGTCAAAAATTTTCCGCGCCCTCGAAATGCTAAACAAGTCAAACAATTCCTCGGGCTTGCGGGATACTATCGGCGATTCATCGCGAATTTTTCAAAAACTGCTAAACCGCTCACGAATCTATTAAAAAAGGACGCGCCCTTTGTATGGCGCAACGATCACGAAAATTCATTCGTTAAACTTCGGGACTGTCTATGCGAGGCACCGATACTGCAGTACCCAAATTTCAAACAGCCCTTCGTGATCACAACAGACGCATCCGCCGAAGCGATCGGCGCTATCCTAAGTCAAGGGCCCATAGGTCGCGACTTACCAATCGCGTACGCTTCGCGATTACTGAATACCGCGGAGAAAAACTACTCCACGATCGAGAAGGAGTGTCTGGCGATAGTCTACGCCGTCCACTACTTTCGGCCATACGTATACGGTAACCAATTCAAACTCGTTACCGACCATCGACCGTTAGTGTGGATGAACTCGGTCAAGGACCCGTCCAGTAGGTTAGTGCGATGGAGGCTCAAATTAGCGGAATTCGACTATGAAATGGTCTACAAAAGCGGTAAAACGAATCTTAATGCGGACGCACTGTCGCGAAATCCCATTCAAGTTTTCCCGCTATCCTATTCCGATAACTCAGAGGACGACATCTTTGAAGTCGCCCCGGAAATCCGCAAGAAATATGCCACTCCAGCGCCTCCTCCCACACCGATAACCTCGGGAACCGAATTACCGACACCGGACACTCCCTTCCTTACCAACACGCCATCATCCCCGCACGCCATTACCGACAGCACAGACATTTATACTCCCGCGCCAAATGAACACTTCAGGCGCGAACCCTTGTTCATGTTCAGCCGTGATGCATTGTCAACGCGACGAGACAACTTAGTTGTTTTCGTTACGCAATCGGGGCATCCGTATGACACGGGCGCCAAAGATTTAGAAAAAGCTGGCAAATTCCTTTCCAACAGAGACCTCGTTCTTACAAAAGCCAAAGTCGTAAGAATCGAAGATCAATTCCAGATTCAACTTCCAATTATTGAACACTCCAGCCGATCGATCGACTTCCAGACAGCAATTGAAACCTTCCGATCACTGTGCGACGTAACAATCGAACTCCAACTACAATCATTCAGCATCGCACAAACATTCCTCGACTCCTTATCCTGGTCCCGAATCCAAAAGATCCTTCAGGACCTCTTCTACGAGACGAACATCCAAATTACGGTCTGCCAGGGCCTGATTCAAACTCCATCGGTCGAGGACCGACTAAAAATAATCAGGGAAAATCACGACTCTCCTGTGGGTGGCCACAAGGGAGTAAATAAAACATATTCCCGTATTAGGCAAAAATACTTCTGGCCTAATATGAAAACTCAAATTCAGGAGTATATCGGCAGATGTAAAAGCTGCCAGACAGAGAAACTGGTCAGAGTTAAGACCAGACAACCTCTTACGTTAACCGACACACCTGGCAGAGCTTTCGACAAAATTTCGATGGATGTAATGGGTCCTCTCCCCGCAACTCCCGATGGCTTTACGAGCATACTCACAATCCAAGATCTCCTTACGAAATACTCAGTCGCCGTCCCACTCAAATCGACCACAGCAGTCGACATTGCGGACGCATTAATTAAAGAATTCATCTGCAAGTTCGGATGCCCGAAGGGCATACTAACAGATCAGGGCGCGAATTTTATAAACAGCTTGATCAAGGCCATAGCCATCAAGTTCCGCATCAAGCAATATAAATCCACCGCCTTCCATCCGCAAACCAATGGATCCGTCGAGAGATCACATCACGTCCTGGCCGAGTATCTGAAACATTACATAGAGTCGAGCAACGATTGGGAGAAATGGTTGCCATATGCAATGTTTTCTTATAACACAAGCGTGCACGAAGGCACGTTGTACACACCGCACGAATTAGTATTCGGCAGGATAGCCAGGACTCCGTCAGCCACTCCTTTTCAGGACAGCTCTGAAAATGAGAGTTATAACGATTATCTTATAGAACTGCACGAAAGAATCGCCAAATCCCAAGAGTTAGCTAAAGCCAACTTAGATAGCGCGAAACGTAGATCTAAGTATTATTACGACCGAAATATAAACGTCCAAAATTTCGAGGTAGGCCAATGGGTGTATCTTTTGAAAGAACCAAACAAGCATAAGTTTCAAGCGCAATACACCGGCCCGTACAGAATCCTAGAAATTTTGGGCAATTGCAATGTCAAATTAAATGTTAAAGGGCGCCATAAGATTGTTCATACGAACAAGATTAAATTGTGTAAGCGAATGCGTAGTATGCACAGAGTGAGCATGAATGAGAGAACAGTGACAAGAACTGAAAGTAAACTCAGTGAGTGCAGTGCTATGCGAACGAACACTATAAGTGAAAGTGACGAAAGTTCCTCCACCGCAGAGGAAACCCGTATACAAGGCCCAGCATCCAAACGTCTTCGCCAAGGCGAAACAGGAGAGAGCACGCAGTTCCTACAGCAATCCGTCGCCAGAATCCAGAAACGGCCCCAGCATCCCGACGTCCATGGACCAGACAAGAGATCTCGGCATGGCCGAGATTCTTTTCCCAAGGGGGGTGGTGTGACGTCAGGCGTACCGCCTGCCACCCTCCGGCGTCAACCTCTTCTCCAGCGGCATCCGTATCCAGAGCCCCTGTACGCGGGCCACCCGCCGACACGCCGCTCCAGTATTCAGAGACGACGATACGAGAGAGAGGAAGGGTACTCGACACACGTCAGGGAAGACCTCACCCCACGTTACGAGGGCGAGGAGCACCACACCACGTACCGTATCGAGTCACCGGCGATCACGCACCCGTACACCCTCTTCTCGTATATGCGATCATAGTATAAGTACACTACTCATTTCTGTACATACACCACAACACACATCTAGATTTAAATACATACATGTACATACGCCGCCTAGTCGTTACGCTAGAGATAAGTTGCGATGCGCTCGCGCGCGCACTCGACGCTCGCGGCTCACGCTCAACGCGGGCCGCTCCCCACTCCGACCGGCCGCCCCACCGCTAGGGCCGAGCGGCCGCCCTACTCCAACCGTCCGCCCCACCGCGAGGGCCCAGCGACTCGCGCGCCGCGCGACCCGAGGAGGTCGCGGATGCGAGATCTGATAGACACTTCTAATCGCGCCTCCGAACGAGACACATCTAGTCTCGACTCCGAACCGAGGAGTTCTCTCCGACTCGAGCAATTGGCTCATAAGCAACGAGCTACCAGCTCAATGCCTTCGTCTCTATCTCATCTCCGTTAGCGGAGTCCGTAACGTAACTTAGTCCATTTCAATTTCTTGTTATAATCTTAGTTTAATAACTTAGAATTAGTCAAGTGTAGTAACATAGGGAAGTTTAAAGAATATACGTAGTTTATACCAGATACAAATCTTCTTTATTTCAATTACAAGTTCCTCAACTCAATTCCACGGGTACGCTCGCGAATATTACACGTTCCTATAATTCATCTGCGATAGTCCTGAAGGTAGACAGCTAGAGCGAACCAACGCTTAGCCGCTCTTTCTTCAGTCCTGCCGTGATCGAGCATCTTGCGCCCAGGTTGACACTGTACCGCTAGAGCGAACCAGCGCTTAGCCGTGCCGTTATCTTCCGAAGTACAAGTGCTCTTGATGAACTTCGAGACTCCGAAAAAGCGTACACGACGCGCGGGGAGGAAGGAGTTCATGCGTCGTCTGATTCGCGAATACGTGGGCAGTGTTCCTGGATACATCGATCTCTGCACTCGAGTTCCTGTTCCTGCGAAGGATACCTTTTCCGCCGTCCGGCCCGTTCGTGCCCAGGATCGTCCTGTCCCAGCGCCCGTACCCGCCAGCCGGGGTCAGCCCGTCTGGAAACTCATCCCTGTGACCGTACAACCGTTCCAGCCGTACGCCGCAGCAATACCGGTCACGGATCCAAGGCGCTCTCGATACCTGGAACGAGAGTCACAGCGGTAAAATCAAGACATCGAAAGGTAAGTGCCGCGTTAAATATTCGGTAATTAGAGTCCAGAACGCCAACGAACCCGGTCCAGGCGCAATTCGCGTTCGTTTCGGGAACGGCTACGACGTCGTGTCATAGTTTCGAGTGAAATCACACCCCGGGACGTGACAGTAAGATATAATATGATTTGCGAAGTGTTATGCATTCCTCGTCTACACATCAAATGAATGTAAATGCGACACTTCCTTGCAAGGAAATAGCGTTTGCAGATGTCTACGTATCGTAGCAATAGAGTTCTTATGATTCTTAAAACGCGATATCGCATCTCATTTCTACGTGTCATGGTAAGATATTATATGATTCGCGAACTGTTGTGTATTCCTCGTCTACACTTCAAATGAATGTAAATGCGACACTTCCTTGCAAGGAAATAGCGTTTGCAGATGTCTACGTATCGATGCAATAGAGTTCAAATGCTTCTTAAAACGAGATATTGCATTTCATATCTATGTTTCATGATAAGATATAATATTCATTGCGAAGTGTTATGCATTTCTCGTCTACGATTAAAATGAATGAAAATGCGACACTTCCTTGCGATGAAATAGCATTTTCAGATGTCTACGTATCGTAGCAATAGAATTCTAATGCTTCTTAAAACGCGATATCGCATCTCATTTCTATGTTTCATGGTAAGATATAATATGATTTGCGAAGTGTTATGTATTCCTCGTCTACACTACAAATGAATGTGAATGCGATACTTCCTCGCTAGGAAATAGCGTTAGCAGATGTCTGCGTAACGTAGCAGTAGAGTTCTAATGCTTCTTAAAACGCGATATCGCATCTCATTTCTATGTTTCATGGTAAGATATAATATGATTTGCGAACTGTTATGTATTCCTCGCCTACACTTCAAATTAATGTAAATGCGACACTTCCTTGCAAGGAAATAGCGTTTGCAGATGTCTACGTATCGAAGCAATAGAGTTCAAATGCTTCTTAAAACGAGATATTGCATCTTATATCTATGTTTCATGATAAGATATAATATTCATTGCGAAGTGTTATGCATTCCTCGTCTACGATTCAAATGAATGAAAATGCGACACTTCCTTGCAAGGAAATAGCGTTTGCAGATGTCTACGTATCGTAGCAATAGAGTTCTAATGCTTCTTAAAACGCGATATCGCATCTCATTTCTATGTTTCATGGTAAGATAGAATATGATTTGCGAAGTGTTATGTATTCCTCGTCTACACATCAAATGAATGTAAATGCGACACTTCCTTGCAAGGAAATAGCGTTTGCAGATGTCTACGTATCGTAGCAATAGAGTTCTTATGATTCTTAAAACGCGATATCGCATCTCATTTCTATGTTTCATGGTAAGGTATAATATGATATGCGAAGTGTTATGTATCCGTCGTCTACACTTCAAATGAATGTAAATGCGACACTTTCTTGCAAGGAAATAGCGTTTGCAGATGTCTACGTATCGTAGCATTGGATTTCTGATGCTTCTTAAAACGCGATATCGCATCTCATTTCTATGTTTCATGGTAAGATATAATATGAATTGCGAAGTGTTATGTATTCCTCGTCTACACTTCAAATGAATGTAAATGCGACACTTCTTTGCAAGGAAATAGCGTTTGCAGATGTCTACGTATTGTTGCAAAAGAGTTCTTATGATTCTTAAAACGCGATATCGGATCTCATTTCTATGTTTCATGGTAAGGTATAATATGATTTGCGGAGTGTTATGTATTCCTCGTCTACACTTCAAATGAATGTAAATGCGACACTTCCTTGCAAGGAAATAGCGTTTGCAGATGTCTACGTATCGTAGCAATAGAGTTCTTATGATTCTTAAAACGCGATATCGCATCTCATTTCTATGTTTCATGGTAAGGTATAATATGATATGTGAAGTGTTATGTATCCGTCGTCTACACTTCAAGTGAATGTAAATGCGACACTTTCTTGCAAGGAAATAGCGTTTGCAGATGTCTACGTATCGTAGCATTGGATTTCTGATGCTTCTAAAAACGCGATATCGCATCTCATTTCTATGTTTCATGGTAAGATATAATATGAATTGCGAAGTGTTATGTATTCCTCGTCTACACTTGAAATGAATGTAAATGCGACACTTCTTTGCAAGGAAATAGCGTTTGCAGATGTCTACGTATTGTTGCAATAGAGTTCTTATGATTCTTAAAACGCGATATCGCATCTCATTTCTATGTTTCATGGTAAGGTATAATATGATTTGCGGAGTGTTATGTATTCCTCGTCTACACTTCAAATGAATGTAAATGCGACACTTCCTTGCAAGGAAATAGCGTTTGCAGATGTCTACGTATCGTAGCAATAGTGTTCTTATGATTCTTAAAACGCGATATCGCATCTCATTTCTATGTTTCATGGTAAGATATAATATGATTTGCGAAGTGTTATGTATTCCTCGTCTACACATCAAATGAATGTAAATGCGACACTTCCTTGCAAGGAAATAGCGTTTGCAGATGTCTACGTATCGTAGCAATAGAGTTCTTATGATTCTTAAAACGCGATATCGCATCTCATTTCTATGTTTCATGGTAAGGTATAATATGATATGCGAAGTGTTATGTCTCCGTCGTCTACACTTCAAATGAATGTAAATGCGACACTTTCTTGCAAGGAAATAGCGTTTGCAGATGTCTAAGTATTGTAGCATTGGATTTCTGATGCTTCTTAAAACGCGATATCGCATCTCATTTCTATGTTTCATGGTAAGATATAATATGATTTGCGAATTGTTATGTATTCCTCGTCTACACTTCAAATGAATGTAAATGCGACACATCTTTGCAAGGAAATAGCGTTTGCAGATGTCTACGTATCGTTGCAATAGAGTTCTTATGATTCTTAAAACGCGATATCGCATCTCATTTCTATGTTTCATGGTAAGGTATAATATGATTTGCGGAGTGTTATGTATTCCTCGTCTACACTTCAAATGAATGTAAATGCGACACTTCCTTGCAAGGAAATAGCGTTTGCAGATGTCTACGTATCGTAGCAATAGAGTTCTTATGATTCTTAAAACGCGATATCGCATCTCATTTCTATGTTTCATGGTAAGGTATAATATGATATGCGAAGTGTTATGTATCCGTCGTCTACACTTCAAATGAATGTAAATGCGACACTTTCTTGCAAGGAAATAGCGTTTGCAGATGTCTACGTATCGTAGCATTGGATTTCTGATGCTTCTTAAAACGCGATATCGCATCTCATTTCTATGTTTCATGGCAAGATATAATATGAATTGCGAAGTGTTATGTATTCCTCGTCTACACTTCAAATGAATGTAAATGCGACACTTCTTTGCAAGGAAATAGCGTTTGCAGATGTCTACGTATTGTTGCAATAGAGTTCTTATGATTCTTAAAACGCGATATCGCATCTCATTTCTATGTTTCATGGTAAGGTATAATATGATATGCGAAGTGTTATGTATCCGTCGTCTACACTTCAAATGAATGTAAATGCGACACTTTCTTGCAAGGAAATAGCGTTTGCAGTTGTCTACGTATCGTAGCATTGGATTTCTGATGCTTCTTAAAACGCGATATCGCATCTCATTTCTATGTTTCATGGTAAGATATAATATGAATTGCGAAGTGTTATGTATTCCTCGTCTACACTTCAAATGAATGTAAATGCGACACTTCTTTGCAAGGAAATAGCGTTTGCAGATGTCTACGTATTGTTGCAATAGAGTTCTTATGATTCTTAAAACGCGATATCGCATCTCATTTCTATGTTTCATGGTAAGGTATAATATGATTTGCGGAGTGTTATGTATTCCTCGTCTACACTTCAAATGAATGTAAATGCGACACTTCCTTGCAAGGAAATAGCGTTTGCAGATGTCTATGTATCGTAGCAATAGTGTTCTTATGATTCTTAAAACGCGATATCGCATCTCATTTCTATGTTTCATGGTAAGGTATAATATGATATGCGAAGTGTTATGTATCCGTCGTCTACACTTCAAATGAATGTAAATGCGACACTTTCTTGCAAGGAAATAGCGTTTGCAGATGTCTACGTATCGTAGCATTGGATTTCTGATGCTTCTTAAAACGCGATATCGCATCTCATTTCTATGTTTCATGGTAAGATATAATATGAATTGCGAAGTGTTATGTATTCCTCGTCTACACTTCAAATGAATGTAAATGCGACACTTCTTTGCAAGGAAATAGCGTTTGCAGATGTCTACGTATTGTTGCAATAGAGTTCTTATGATTCTTAAAACGCGATATCGCATCTCATTTCTATGTTTCATGGTGAGGTATAATAAGATTTGCGGAGTGTTATGTATTCCTCGTCTACACTTCAAATGAATGTAAATGCGACACTTCCTTGCAAGGAAATAGCGTTCGCAGATGTCTACGTATCGTAGCAATAGTGTTCTTATGATTCTTAAAACGCGATATCGCATCTCATTTCTATGTTTCATGGTAAGATATAATATGATTTGCGAAGTGTTATGTATTCCTCGTCTACACATCAAATGAATGTAAATGCGACACTTCCTTGCAAGGAAATAGCGTTTGCAGATGTCTACGTATCGTAGAAATAGTGTTCTTATGATTCTTAAAACGCGATATCGCATCTCATTTCTATGTTTCATGGTAAGATATAATATGATTTGCGAAGTATTATGTATTCCTCGTCTACACATCAAATGAATGTAAATGCGACACTTCCTTGCAAGGAAATAGCGTTTGCAGATGTCTACGTATCGTAGAAATAGTGTTCTTATGATTCTTAAAACGCGATATCGCATCTCATTTCTATGTTTCATGGTAAGATATAATATGATTTGCGAAGTGTTATGTATTCCTCGTCTGCACATCAAATGAATGTGTGACGTCAGGCGTACCGCCTGCCACCCTCCGGCGTCAACCTCTTCTCCAGCGGCATCCGTATCCAGAGCCCCTGTACGCGGGCCACCCGCCGACACGCCGCTCCAGTATTCAGAGACGACGATACGAGAGAGAGGAAGGGTACTCGACACACGTCAGGGAAGACCTCACCCCACGTTACGAGGGCGAGGAGCACCACACCACGTACCGCATCGAGTCACCGGCGATCACGCACCCGTACACCCTCTTCTCGTATATGCGATCATAGTATAAGTACACTACTCATTTCTGTACATACACCACAACACACATCTAGATTTAAATACATACATGTACATACGCCGCCTAGTCGTTACGCTAGAGATAAGTTGCGATGCGCTCGCGCGCGCACTCGACTCTCGCGGCTCACGCTCAACGCGGGCCGCTCCCCACTCCGACCGGCCGCCCCACCACTAGGGCCGAGCGGCTGCCCTACTCCAACCGTCCGCCCCACCGCGAGGGCCCAGCGACTCGCGCGCCGCGCGACCCGAGGAGGTCGCGGATGCGAGATCTGATAGACACTTCTAATCGCGCCTCCGAACGAGACACATCTAGTCTCGACTCCGAACCGAGGAGTTCTCTCCGACTCGAGCAATTGGCTCATAAGCAACGAGCTACCAGCTCAATGCCTTCGTCTCTATCTCATCTCCGTTAGCGGAGTCCGTAACGTAACTTAGTCCATTTCAATTTCTTGTTATAATCTTAGTTTAATAACTTAGAATTAGTCAAGTGTAGTAACATAGGGAAGTTTAAAGAATATACGTAGTTTATACCAGATACAAATCTTCTTTATTTCAATTACAAGTTCCTCAACTCAATTCCACGGGTACGCTCGCGAATATTACACGTTCCTATAATTCATCTGCGATAGTCCTGAAGGTAGACAGCTAGAGCGAACCAACGCTTAGCCGCTCTTTCTTCAGTCCTGCCGTGATCGAGCATCTTGCGCCCAGGTTGACACTGTACCGCTAGAGCGAACCAGCGCTTAGCCGTGCCGTTATCTTCCGAAGTACAAGTGCTCTTGATGAACTTCGAGACTCCGAAAAAGCGTACACGACGCGCGGGGAGGAAGGAGTTCATGCGTCGTCTGATTCGCGAATACGTGGGCAGTGTTCCTGGATACATCGATCTCTGCACTCGAGTTCCTGTTCCTGCGAAGGATACCTTTTCCGCCGTCCGGCCCATTCGTGCCCAGGATCGTCCTGTCCAAGCGCCCGTACCCGCCAGCCGGGGTCAGCCCGTCTGGAAACTCATCCCTGTGACCGTACAACCGTTCCAGCCGTACGCCGCAGCAATACCGGTCACGGATCCAAGGCGCTCTCGATACCTGGAACGAGAGTCACAGCGGTAAAATCAAGACATCGAAAGGTAAGTGCCGCGTTAAATATTCGGTAATTAGAGTCCAGAACGCCAACGAACCCGGTCCAGGCGCAATTCGCGTTCGTTTCGGGAACGGCTACGACGTCGTGTCATAGTTTCGAGTGAAATCACACCCCGGGACGTGACACGAAAGTTATTTTTGGTGACAGCGGTGGGATAGCCACGCGTTCTCTCCGGAAATTCCGCCGAAAGAGTCCGCGAAACTAGCCATGGCGACACGGACACCACCGACTAAGACGCGCCAGCAAGCACAAAAGGCCGCCGCGATGCTTGATACCGATCGCGACAAACGCACGAGTAGAGCACTCGATTTTCAAGACGCTCTCGCCGAGCCAATTTCTCGCACCGCGCAGCCCAGCACATCCGCGAAACCCGCAGACGCGTCCGATTCAACCAACGCCGCGTTACTTCTGCAGGTAGAAATGTTGCGTCGCGAAATAGAAGCAATTCGCCGAACACCGGACCTAGCACGCGATGATACCGTATCTTTAGATGTTCCGCGAATAGACCCACTTTCTGTTAATAATTCAAGCGCCAATTTCAATGCGCACGGCTCGCAGCACGACGAGCTATCGCTCAAACAGGCGCTTGAAGCCGTTCCAAGCTTCGACGGGCAGAATATTCCAATTCTCCAATTCACGCGCGCTTGTAAACGAGCATACGAGCTCATACCTAACGGTTGCGAGCGAACATTCACGCGTTTGCTGAAGGGAAAACTTAAGGGCCGCGCCTACGCCGCATTAGAGGACGAACCGTGCGAGACGATACTCGAGTTAACCGACGTCCTTCGTAGCTCATTTGGAACCGTGAAATCCGCAGAACATTATCGGGGCGAGCTTACAAACATATACATGCGCGCTCACGAACACATTCTGGATTATATCAGCCGGGTGAAAGACTTAAGGACCGCGATAATTGACTGTGACAGACTCAATGGGCGAGACCCTCAGGAATCCCTCGAAAACGTAAACGCTTTCACCTCGCAGTGCTTTAGAGACGGCTTAATCCCGGAAATAAGAATACAAATGCCGTTAGATTCGTACAGTACGTTACGACAAACTTTCGCCCGAGCACGGGATCTTTTTCAAATTCACGAGCGCGATTGTAATAGGCTCGGTAAAACGCGACCGCGAACAGAATCGCGTGAAAAACGCACGGAGATAATATGCAACAAATGCAATAATTCGGGGCATTACGCGACCGAGTGCAAACTCAGGTCATTCCCTCCGCAGCGATCGCATAACTATCGGGACGACTACCTGCGAACCAGGGACGCGCCAACTCCCGCTAAACGTCCAGTATACGACCAGCCGCGACAAATCGTGACCAGGGACGCGCCGAAGTTTTGCAGGTATTGCAAGAACTCGGGACACGACATCGACGAATGTCGCAAACGCCAGTATCAAAACACCGTAAACAGAAATTCGGGAAACGAAGGTGGCCTCTACACCCGCCGCGAGACAGGTCGCGAGGCCGAGCACCGCATCCGTTCTCTCGCGACGAACAATTCCGACGGGGAAACAAACGAAACGCCGCTGTAAATATCACGGGAAAAACCAGCACACCGAACGTAATTTTAAAAGCAGATCTCTTAGTTTCACCGACGCAGTTCATGATAGACACGGGAGCGGAGATAAATATCATTAAACGTTCGGCTCTCAAACCATCCGCGAGAATCGACGCTTCAGAAATCGTTGTTATAACGGGCGTAACCGATGGCAAAACCGCTACCCTAGGGACGGTAAACCTAGTCATCTACGACCGCGTTGTACCCTTCAACGTCGTCGAGGACAATTTCCCCCTCAAACCGAGCGGAATCCTCGGCTCGGGTTTTTGCAAAGACGCCGAAATTTCTTTCTTAAAAAATTTCATTAAATGGAACGGTCAAAAGATTCCATTCGAGGATAACGTAGAAGCAATCGACGAACCGTCGCCGCAAGCAGAAACTATTCCTCGTCTACCGTCGAAAAATAAACAAACGCCGCGAAAGGAACCTACTCCTCCTCCGCCGCCGCGTCCAGCGCGTAAGCCATCGCCTCCGCCGAAACGCGATGCTCCGCCGAAACTTAAAACCCGGACGGAGAAGAAACCCGCTTCTCCGAAGTCCGTGGATCGTATCTCGATTCCTCCGCGATCGAATATCGGGCTCAAAGTACGCGTAATCAATTCCGATCTCGCCGAAGGGATAATTCCGCGAATTGATATCGCTCCGGGTATTTTCTTCGGGAACGCACTGGTCAAAGTGATCCGAGGCAAAGCGATCACACGAATAATTAATTCGTCCGATCGTGCTGTCGAAATCGCGTTACCGGGAGTAATACTCGAGCCAACGCAAATTATGACTCCCCTCAACGAGGAGGAGAGTCCGTCGCTGTATCCGATTTTTTCCAAGTCTTCCAATTCCGCTGTTTCCGCCGCATCGACCGGCGCAACCCACAAAGGGGTAATCTCTGTTTCCAATTCAAATTCGACACCATTTTCGAAGCGCGAAACTCCTCCTTCGAGCTGCAAAATAGCGAACACGCAGCAAATTTCTTACGCACAGGCTGTTAAAAACAATGTAAAGCGGGTTCCAAAACGAGAATCACCGTTATCGCCGATGCCTGCCGATCTTTCGAAATCTAGACTAGACAGAATAATTAGTCTCCTCCGTCTCGACCACTTAAATTCAGAAGAGAGGGAACACGTCATTCGCCTCATACAAAACACGCAAGAGCTCTTTTATATCGAGGGTGATGAATTAGGGAAAACATCGGTAACCACACACAAAATTCCGACGGTTGACGACCGCCCGGTCAACGTGAAACAGTACCGTTTCCCCCCCGCGCATAAGGAGGAGATTCGACGCCAAGTCGAAAATTTTTTACAAAAGGGTGTCATCTCTCCATCCAAATCGCCATACAATTCGCCACTGTGGGTCGTGCCGAAGAAGCCCGACTCGTTAGGCAATAAGCAGTGGCGCGTCGTCATAGATTACCGCGCGCTCAACGAGAAATCCGTCGCCGATGCTTACCCCCTCCCTTGCATAACCGAGATTCTTGACCAACTCGGGAGTGCGAAGTACTTTAGTACGTTTGACCTCGCGAGCGGGTTCCACCAGATCCCTATGGAACCCGCCGATGCTCCCAAAACTGCCTTCTCTACGCCTCACGGGCATTATGAATTTAAGAGAATGCCTTTTGGTCTAAAAAACGCGCCCGCGACGTTCCAGCGCCTTATGGACAATGTCCTGTCCGGTCTTCAGGGAAATGAAATTTTCGTCTACCTGGATGACATTATACTCTATGCCAGCTCTCTTCAGGAACATCGACTCAAATACGAAAAATTATCTCAAAGGCTCAAAGAAGCTAATTTGGTACTACAACCAGACAAATGCGAGTTCCTGAGGAGAGAAGTCAGCTATTTAGGACATATAATTAGCGAACATGGCGTAAAGCCGGACCCTGCAAAAATAAGCGCCGTCAAAAATTTTCCGCGCCCTCGAAATGCTAAACAAGTCAAACAATTCCTCGGGCTTGCGGGATACTATCGGCGATTCATCGCGAATTTTTCAAAAACTGCTAAACCGCTCACGAATCTATTAAAAAAGGACGCGCCCTTTGTATGGCGCAACGATCACGAAAATTCATTCGTTAAACTTCGGGACTGTCTATGCGAGGCACCGATACTGCAGTACCCAAATTTCAAACAGCCCTTCGTGATCACAACAGACGCATCCGCCGAAGCGATCGGCGCTATCCTAAGTCAAGGGCCCATAGGTCGCGACTTACCAATCGCGTACGCTTCGCGATTACTGAATACCGCGGAGAAAAACTACTCCACGATCGAGAAGGAGTGTCTGGCGATAGTCTACGCCGTCCACTACTTTCGGCCATACGTATACGGTAACCAATTCAAACTCGTTACCGACCATCGACCGTTAGTGTGGATGAACTCGGTCAAGGACCCGTCCAGTAGGTTAGTGCGATGGAGGCTCAAATTAGCGGAATTCGACTATGAAATGGTCTACAAAAGCGGTAAAACGAATCTTAATGCGGACGCACTGTCGCGAAATCCCATTCAAGTTTTCCCGCTATCCTATTCCGATAACTCAGAGGACGACATCTTTGAAGTCGCCCCGGAAATCCGCAAGAAATATGCCACTCCAGCGCCTCCTCCCACACCGATAACCTCGGGAACCGAATTACCGACACCGGACACTCCCTTCCTTACCAACACGCCATCATCCCCGCACGCCATTACCGACAGCACAGACATTTATACTCCCGCGCCAAATGAACACTTCAGGCGCGAACCCTTGTTCATGTTCAGCCGTGATGCATTGTCAACGCGACGAGACAACTTAGTTGTTTTCGTTACGCAATCGGGGCATCCGTATGACACGGGCGCCAAAGATTTAGAAAAAGCTGGCAAATTCCTTTCCAACAGAGACCTCGTTCTTACAAAAGCCAAAGTCGTAAGAATCGAAGATCAATTCCAGATTCAACTTCCAATTATTGAACACTCCAGCCGATCGATCGACTTCCAGACAGCAATTGAAACCTTCCGATCACTGTGCGACGTAACAATCGAACTCCAACTACAATCATTCAGCATCGCACAAACATTCCTCGACTCCTTATCCTGGTCCCGAATCCAAAAGATCCTTCAGGACCTCTTCTACGAGACGAACATCCAAATTACGGTCTGCCAGGGCCTGATTCAAACTCCATCGGTCGAGGACCGACTAAAAATAATCAGGGAAAATCACGACTCTCCTGTGGGTGGCCACAAGGGAGTAAATAAAACATATTCCCGTATTAGGCAAAAATACTTCTGGCCTAATATGAAAACTCAAATTCAGGAGTATATCGGCAGATGTAAAAGCTGCCAGACAGAGAAACTGGTCAGAGTTAAGACCAGACAACCTCTTACGTTAACCGACACACCTGGCAGAGCTTTCGACAAAATTTCGATGGATGTAATGGGTCCTCTCCCCGCAACTCCCGATGGCTTTACGAGCATACTCACAATCCAAGATCTCCTTACGAAATACTCAGTCGCCGTCCCACTCAAATCGACCACAGCAGTCGACATTGCGGACGCATTAATTAAAGAATTCATCTGCAAGTTCGGATGCCCGAAGGGCATACTAACAGATCAGGGCGCGAATTTTATAAACAGCTTGATCAAGGCCATAGCCATCAAGTTCCGCATCAAGCAATATAAATCCACCGCCTTCCATCCGCAAACCAATGGATCCGTCGAGAGATCACATCACGTCCTGGCCGAGTATCTGAAACATTACATAGAGTCGAGCAACGATTGGGAGAAATGGTTGCCATATGCAATGTTTTCTTATAACACAAGCGTGCACGAAGGCACGTTGTACACACCGCACGAATTAGTATTCGGCAGGATAGCCAGGACTCCGTCAGCCACTCCTTTTCAGGACAGCTCTGAAAATGAGAGTTATAACGATTATCTTATAGAACTGCACGAAAGAATCGCCAAATCCCAAGAGTTAGCTAAAGCCAACTTAGATAGCGCGAAACGTAGATCTAAGTATTATTACGACCGAAATATAAACGTCCAAAATTTCGAGGTAGGCCAATGGGTGTATCTTTTGAAAGAACCAAACAAGCATAAGTTTCAAGCGCAATACACCGGCCCGTACAGAATCCTAGAAATTTTGGGCAATTGCAATGTCAAATTAAATGTTAAAGGGCGCCATAAGATTGTTCATACGAACAAGATTAAATTGTGTAAGCGAATGCGTAGTATGCACAGAGTGAGCATGAATGAGAGAACAGTGACAAGAACTGAAAGTAAACTCAGTGAGTGCAGTGCTATGCGAACGAACACTATAAGTGAAAGTGACGAAAGTTCCTCCACCGCAGAGGAAACCCGTATACAAGGCCCAGCATCCAAACGTCTTCGCCAAGGCGAAACAGGAGAGAGCACGCAGTTCCTACAGCAATCCGTCGCCAGAATCCAGAAACGGCCCCAGCATCCCGACGTCCATGGACCAGACAAGAGATCTCGGCATGGCCGAGATTCTTTTCCCAAGGGGGGTGGTGTGACGTCAGGCGTACCGCCTGCCATCCTCCGGCGTCAACCTCTTCTCCAGCGGCATCCGTATCCAGAGCCCCTGTACGCGGGCCACCCGCCGACACGCCGCTCCAGTATTCAGAGACGACGATACGAGAGAGAGGAAGGGTACTCGACACACGTCAGGGAAGACCTCACCCCACGTTACGAGGGCGAGGAGCACCACACCACGTACCGCATCGAGTCACCGGCGATCACGCACCCGTACACCCTCTTCTCGTATATGCGATCATAGTATAAGTACACTACTCATTTCTGTACATACACCACAACACAATCTAGATTTAAATACATACATGTACATACGCCGCCTAGTCGTTACGCTAGAGATAAGTTGCGATGCGCTCGCGCGCGCACTCGACGCTCGCGGCTCACGCTCAACGCGGGCCGCTCCCCACTCCGACCGGCCGCCCCACCACTAGGGCCGAGCGGCTGCCCTACTCCAACCGTCCGCCCCACCGCGAGGGCCCAGCGACTCGCGCGCCGCGCGACCCGAGGAGGTCGCGGATGCGAGATCTGATAGACACTTCTAATCGCGCCTCCGAACGAGACACATCTAGTCTCGACTCCGAACCGAGGAGTTCTCTCCGACTCGAGCAATTGGCTCATAAGCAACGAGCTACCAGCTCAATGCCTTCGTCTCTATCTCATCTCCGTTAGCGGAGTCCGTAACGTAACTTAGTCCATTTCAATTTCTTGTTATAATCTTAGTTTAATAACTTAGAATTAGTCAAGTGTAGTAACATAGGGAAGTTTAAAGAATATACGTAGTTTATACCAGATACAAATCTTCTTTATTTCAATTACAAGTTCCTCAACTCAATTCCACGGGTACGCTCGCGAATATTACACGTTCCTATAATTCATCTGCGATAGTCCTGAAGGTAGACAGCTAGAGCGAACCAACGCTTAGCCGCTCTTTCTTCAGTCCTGCCGTGATCGAGCATCTTGCGCCCAGGTTGACACTGTACCGCTAGAGCGAACCAGCGCTTAGCCGTGCCGTTATCTTCCGAAGTACAAGTGCTCTTGATGAACTTCGAGACTCCGAAAAAGCGTACACGACGCGCGGGGAGGAAGGAGTTCATGCGTCGTCTGATTCGCGAATACGTGGGCAGTGTTCCTGGATACATCGATCTCTGCACTCGAGTTCCTGTTCCTGCGAAGGATACCTTTTCCGCCGTCCGGCCCATTCGTGCCCAGGATCGTCCTGTCCAAGCGCCCGTACCCGCCAGCCGGGGTCAGCCCGTCTGGAAACTCATCCCTGTGACCGTACAACCGTTCCAGCCGTACGCCGCAGCAATACCGGTCACGGATCCAAGGCGCTCTCGATACCTGGAACGAGAGTCACAGCGGTAAAATCAAGACATCGAAAGGTAAGTGCCGCGTTAAATATTCGGTAATTAGAGTCCAGAACGCCAACGAACCCGGTCCAGGCGCAATTCGCGTTCGTTTCGGGAACGGTTACGACGTCGTGTCATAGTTTCGAGTGAAATCACACCCCGGGACGTGACAACACTTCCTTGCAAGGAAATAGCGTTTGCAGATGTCTACGTATCGTAGCAATAGAGTTCTTATGATTCTTAAAACGCGATATCGCATCTCATTTCTATGTTTCATGGTAAGGTATAATATGATAAGCGAAGTGTTATGTATCCGTCGTCTACACTTCAAATGAATGTAAATGCGACACTTTCTTGCAAGGAAGTAGCGTTTGCAGATGTCTACGTATCGTAGCATTGGATTTCTGATGCTTCTTAAAACGCGATATCGCATCTCATTTCTATGTTTCATGGTAAGATATAATATGAATTGCGAAGTGTTATGTATTCCTCGTCTACACTTCAAATGAATGTAAATGCGACACTTCCTTGCAAGGAAATAGCCTTTGCAGATGTCTAGGTATCGTAGCAATAGTGTTCTTATGATTCTTAAAACGCGATATCGCATCTCATTTCTATGTTTCATGGTAAGATATAATATGATTTGCGAAGTGTTATGAATTCCTCGTCTACACATCAAATGAATGTAAATGCGACACTTCCTTGCAAGGAAATAGGGTTTGCAGATGTCTACGTATCGTAGCAATAGAGTTCTTATGATTCTCAAAACGCGATATCGCATCTCATTTGTATGTTTCATGGTAAGGTATAATATGACATGCGAAGTGTTATGTATCCGTCGTCTACACTTGAAATGAATGTAAATGCGACACTTTCTTGCAAGGAAATAGCGTTTGCAGATGTCTACGTATCGTAGCATTGGATTTCTGATGCTTCTTAAAACGCGATATCGCATCTCATTTCTATGTTTCATGGTAAGATATAATATGATTTGCGAAGTGTTATGTATTCCTCGTCTACACTTCAAATGAATGTAAATGCGACACATCTTTGCAAGGAAATAGCGTTTGCAGATGTCTACGCATCGTTGCAATAGAGTTCTTATGATTCTTAAAACGCGATATCGCATCTCATTTCTATGTTTCATGGTAAGGTATAATATGATTTGCGGAGTGTTATGTATTCCTCGTCTACACTTCAAATGAATGTAAATGCGACACTTCCTTGCAAGGAAATAGCGTTTGCAGATGTCTACGTATCGTAGCATTGGATTTCTGATGCTTCTTAAAACGCGATATCGCATCTCATTTCTATGTTTCATGGTAAGATATAATATGATTTGCGGAGTGTTATGTATTCCTCGTCTACACTTCAAATGAATGTAAATGCGACACTTCCTTGCAAGGAAATAGCGTTTGCAGATGTCTATGTATCGTAGCAATAGTGTTCTTATGATTCTTAAAACGCGATATCGCATCTCATTTCTATGTTTCATGGTAAGATATAATATGATTTGCGAAGTGTTATGTATTCCTCGTCTGCACATCAAATGAATGTAAATGCGACACTTCCTTGCAAGGAAATAGCGTTTGCAGATGTCTACGTATCGTAGAAATAGTGTTCTTATGATTCTTAAAACGCGATATCGCATCTCATTTCTATGTTTCATGGTAAGGTATAATATGATTTGCGGAGTGTTATGTATTCCTCGTCTACACATCAAATGAATGTAAATGCGACACTTCCTTGCAAGGAAATAGCGTTTGCAGATGTCTACGTATCGTAGCAATAGAGTTCTTATGATTCTTGAAACGCGATATCGCATCACATTTCTATGTTTCATGGTAAGATATAATATGATTTGCGGAGTGTTATGTATTCCTCGTCTACACTTCAAATGAATGTGAATGCCACACTTCCTCGCTAGGAAATAGCGTTTGCAGATGTCTACGTATCGAAGCAATAGAGTTCTAATGCTTCTTAAAACGCGATATCGCATCTTATTTCTATGTTTCATGGTAAGGTATAATATGAGTTGCGAAGTGTTATGCATTCCTCGTCTACGATTCAAATGAATGTAAATGCGACACTTCCTTGAAAGGAAATAGCGTTTGCAGATGTGTACGTATCGTAGCAATAGAGTTCTTATGATTCTTAGAACGCTATATTGCATCTCATTTTTACGTTTCATGGTAAGATATAATATGATTTGCGAAGTGTTATGTATTCCTCGTCTACACTTCAAATGAATGTAAATGCGACACTTCTTTGCTAGGAAATAGCGTTTGCAAATGTCTACCTATCGTAGCAATAGCTTCCTAATGCTCCTTAAAGCGCGATATCGCATCTCATTTCTATGTTTCATGATAAGATATGATATGATTTGCGAAGTGTCATGTATTCCTCGTCTACACATCAAATGAATGTAAATGCGACACCTCCTTGCAAGGAAATAGCGTTTGCAGATGTCTACGTATCGAAGCAATAGAGTTCAAATGCTTCTTAAAACGCGATATCACATCTCATTCCTATGTTTCATGGTAAGATATAATATGATTTGCGAAGTATCATGTATTCCTCGTCTACACTTCAAATGAATGTAAATGCGACACTTCCTTGCAAGGATATAGCGTTTGCAGATGTCTACGTATCGTAGCAATAGTGTTCTTATGGTTCTTAAAACGCGATATCGCATCTCATTTCTATGTTTCATGGTAAGATATAATATGATTTGCGAAGTGTTATGTACTCCTCGTCTACACTTCAAATGAATGTAAATGCGACACTTCCTTGCAAGGAAATAGCGTTTGCAAATGTCTACCTATCGTAGCAGTAGTGTTCTAATGCTTCTTAGAACGCGATGTGGCATCTCATTTCTATGTTTCATGGTAAGATATAATATGATTTGCGAACTGTTATGTATTCCTCGTCTACACTTCAAATGAATGTAAATGCGACACTTCCGTGCAAGGAAATAGCGTTTGCAGATGTCTACGTATCGAAGCAATAGAGTTCTAATGCTTCTTAAAACGCGATATCGCATCTCATTTCTATGTTTCATGGTAAGATATAATATGATTTGCGAAGTGTTACGTATTCCACGTCTACACTTCAAATGAATGTGAATGTGACACTTCCTCGCTAGGAAATAGCGTTTGCAGATGTCTGCGTATCGTAGCAGTAGAGTTCTAATGCTTCTTAAAACGCTATATCGCATCTCATTTCTATGTTTCATGGTAAGGTACAATATGATTTGCGAAGTGTTATGTATTCCTCGTCTACACTTCAAATGAGTGTGAATGCGACACTTTCTCGCTAGGAAATAGCGTTTGCAGATGTCTACGTATCGAAGCAATAGAGTTCAAGTGCTTCATAGAACGAGATATTGCATCTCATATTTATGTTTCATGATAAGATATAATATTCATTGCGAAGTGTTGTGCATTCCTCGCCTACGATTCAAATGAATGTAAATGCGACACTTCCTTGCAAGGAAATAGCGTTTGCAGATGTCTACGTATCGAAGCAATAGAGTTCAATTGCTTCTTAAAACGAGATATTGCATCTCATATCTATGTTTCATGATAAGATATAATATTCATTGCGAAGTGTTATGCATGCCTCGTCTACGATTCAAATGAATGTAAATGCGACACTTCCATGCAAGGAAATAGCGTTTGCAGATGTCTACGTACCGTAGCAATAGAGTTCTAATGCTTCTTAAAACGCGAAATCGCATCTCATTCCTATGTTTCATGGTAAGATATAATATGATTTGCGAAGTGTTATGTATTCCTCGTCTACACTGCAAATGAATGTGAATGCGACACTTCCTCGCTAGGAAATAGCGTTTGCAGATGTCTGCGTATCGTAGCAGTAGAGTTCTAATGATTCTTAAAACGCGATATCGCATTACATTTCTATGTTTCATGGCAAGATATAATATGATTTGCGAAGTGTCATGCATTCCTCGTCTACGATTCAGATGAATGTAAATGCGACACTTCCTTGCAAGGAAATAGCGTTTGAAGATGTCTACGTATCGTAGCAATAGATTTCTAATGCTTCTTAAAACGCGATATCGCATCTCATTTCTATGTTTCATGGTAAGATATAATATGATTTGCGAAGTGTTATGCATTCCTCGTCTACGATTCAAATGAATGTAAATGCGACACTTCCTTGAAAGGAAATAGCGTTTGCAGATGTGTACGTATCGTAGCAATAGAGTTCTTATGATTCTTAGAACGCTATATTGCATCTCATTTTTACGTTTCATGGTAAGATATAATATGATTTGCGAAGTGTTATGTATTCCTCGTCTACACTTCAAATGAATGTAAATGCGACACTTCTTTGCTAGGAAATAGCGTTTGCAAATGTCTACCTATCGTAGCAATAGTGTTCTAATGCTTCTTAAAACGCGATATCGCATCGCATTTCTATGATTCATGGTAAGATATAATATGATTTGCGAAGTATCATGTATTCCTCGTCTACACTTCAAATGAATGTAAATGCGACACTTCCTTGCTAGGAAATAGCGATTGCAGATGTCTACGTATCGTAGCAATAGAGTTCATATGATTCTTAAAACGCGATATCGCATCTCATTTCTATGTTTCATGGTAAGATATAACATGATTTGCGAAGTGTTATGTATTCCTCGTCTACACTTCAAATGAATGTGAATGCGATACTTCCTCGCTAGGAAATAGCGTTTGCAGATGTCCACGTATCGAAGCAATAGAGTTCAAATGCTTCTTAAAACGAGATATTGCATCTCATATCTATGTTTCATGATAAGATATAATATTCATTGCGAAGTGTTATGCATTCCTCGTCTACGATTCAAATGAATGTAAATGCGACACTTCCTTGTAAGGAAATAGCGTTTGCAGATGTCTACGTATCGTAGCAGTATAGTTCTTATGATTCTTAAAACGCGATATCGCATCTCATTTCTATGTTTCATGATAAGATATAATATGATTTGCGGAGTGTTATGTATTCCTCGTCTACAATTCAAATGAATGCAAATGCGACACATCCTCGCTAGGAAATAGCGTTTGCAGATGTCTATGTATCGTAGCAAGTTGAGTTCTAATGCTTCTTAAAACGCGATATCGCATCTCATTTCTATGTTTCATGGTAAGATATAATATGATTTGCGAAGTGTTATGTATTCCTCGTCTACCCATCAAATGAATGTAAATGCGACACTTCCTTGCAAGGAAATAGCGTTTGCAGATGTCTACGTATCGTTGCAATAGAGTTCCTATGATTCTTAAAACGCGATGTCGCATCTCATTTCTATGTTTCATGGTAAGGTATAATATGATTTGCGAAGTGTTATGTATCCGTCGTCTACACTTCAAATGAATGTAAATGCGACACTTCCTTGCAAGGAAATAGCGTTTGCAGATGTCTACGTATCGTAGCAATAGAGTTCTTGTGATTCTTAAACGCGATATCGCATCTCATTTCTATGTTTCATGGTAAGATATTATATGATTTGCGAACTGTTGTGTATTCCTCGTCTACACTTCAAATGAATGTAAATGCGACACTTCCTTGCAAGGAAATAGCGTTTGCAGATGTCTACGTATCGAAGCAATGGAGTTCAAATGCTTCTTAAAACGAGATATTGCATTTCATATCTATGATTCATGATAAGATATATTATTCATTGCGAAGTGTTATGCATTCCTCGTCTACGATTAAAATGAATGAAATGCGACACTTCCTTGCAAGGAAATAGCGTTTGCAGATGTCTACGTATCGTAGCAATAGGGTTCTTATGATTCTTAAAACGCGATATCGCATCTCATTTCTATGTTTCATGGTAAGGTATAATATGATTTGCGGAGTGTTATGTATTCCCCGTCTACACTTCAAATGAATGTAAATGCGACACTTCCTTGCAAGGAAATAGCGTTTGCAGATGTCTACGTATCGTTGCAATAGAGTTCCTATGATTCTTAAAACGCGATGTCGCATCTCATTTCTATGTTTCATGGTAAGGTATAATATGATTGCGAAGTGTTATGTATCCGTCGTCTACACTTCAAATGAATGTAAATGCGACACTTTCTTGCAAGGAAATAGCGTTTGCAGATGTCTACGTATCGTAGCATTGGATTTCTGATGCTTCTTAAAACGCGATATCGCATCCCATTTCTATGTTTCATGGTAAGATATAATATGATTTGTGGAGTGTTATGTATTCCTCGTCTACAATTCAAATGAATGTGAATGCCACACTTCCTCGCTAGGAAAGAGCGTTTGCAGATGTCTGCGTATCGTAGCAGTAGAGTTCTAATGCTTCTTAAAACGCGGTATCGCATCTCATTTCTATGTTTCATGGTAAGATATAATATTATTTGCGAACTGTTATGTATTCCTCGTCTACACTTCAAATGAATGTAAATGCGACACTTTCTTGCAAGGAAATAGCGTTTGCAGATGTCTACGTATCGAAGCAATAGAGTTCTTATGATTCTTAAAACGCGATATCGCATCTCATTTCCATGTTTCATGGTAAGATATAATATGATTTGCGAACTGTTATGTATTCCTCGTCTACACTTCAAATGAATGTAAATGCGACACTTCCTTGCAAGGAAATAGCGTTTCCAGATGTCTACGTATCGAAGCAATAAAGTTCAAGTGCTTCTTAAAACGAGATATTGCATCTCATAGCTATGTTTCATGATAAGATATAATATTCATAGCGAAGTGTTATGTATTCCTCGTCTACACTTCAAATGAATGTAAATGCGACACTTCCTTTCAAGGAAATAGCGTTTGCTGATGTCTACGTATCGCAGCAATAGAGTTCTTATGATTCTTAAAACGCGATATCGCATCTCATTTCTATGTTTCATGGTAAGGTATAATATGATATGCGAAGTGTTATGTATCCGTCGTCTACACTTCAAATGAATGTAAATGCGACACTTCCTCGCTAGGAAATATCGTTTGCAGATGTCTACGTATCGTAGCAATGGATTTCTGATGCTTCTTAAAGCGCGATATCGCATCTCACTTCTATGTTTCATGGTAAGATATAATATGATTTGCGAAGTGTTATGTATTCCTCGTCTACACATCAAATGAATGTAAATGCGACACTTCCTTGCAAGGAAATAGCGTTTGCAGATGTCTACGTATCGTAGCAATAGAGTTCTTATGATTCTTAAAACGCGATATCGCACCTCATTTCTACGTGTCATGGTAAGATATTATATGATTCGCGAACTGTTGTGTATTCCTCGTCTACACTTCAAATGAATGTAAACGCGACACTTCCTTACAAGGAAATAGCGTTTGCAGATGTCTACGTATCGAAGCAATAGAGTTCAAATGCTTCTTAAAACGAGATATTGCATCTTATATCTATGTTTCATGATAAGATATAATATTCATTGCGAAGTGTTATGCATTCCTCGTCTACGATACAAATGAATGAAAATGCGACACTTCCTTGCAAGGCAATAGCGTTTGCAGATGTCTACGTATCGTAGCAATAGAGTTCTAATGCTTCTTAAAACGCGATATCGCATCTCATTTCTATGTTTCATGGTAAGATATTATATGATTTGCGAAGTGTTATGTATTCCTCGTCTACACATCAAATGAATGTAAATGCGACACTTCCTTGCAAGGAAATAGCGTTTGCAGATGTCTACGTATCGTAGCAATAGAGTTCTTATGATTCTTAAAACGCGTAATCGCATCTCATTTATATGTTTCATGGTAAGGTATAATATGATATGCGAAGTGTTATGTATCCGTCGTCTACACTTCAAATGAATGTAAATGCGACACTTTCTTGCAAGGAAATAGCGTTTGAGGATGTCTACGTATCGTAGCATTGGATTTCTGATGCTTCTTAAAACGCGATATCGCATCTCATTTCTATGTTTCATGGTAAGATATAATATGATTTGCGAAGTATTATGTATTCCTCGTCTACACATGAAATGAATGTAAATGCGACACTTCCTTGCAAGGAAATAGCGTTTGCAGATGTCTACGTATCGTAGCAATAGAGTTCTTATGATTCTTAAAACGCGATATCGCATCTCATTTCTATGTTTCATGGTAAGATATTATATGATTTGCGAACTGTTGTGTATTCCTCGTCTACACTTCAAATGAATGTAAATGCGACACTTCCTTGCAAGGAAATAGCGTTTGCAGATGTCTACGTATCGTAGCAATAGAGTTCTTATGATTCTTAAAACGCGATATCGCATCTCATTTCTATGTTTCATGGTAAGATATATTATTCATTGCGAAGTGTTATGCATTCCTCGTCTACGATTAAAATGAATGAAATGCGACACTTCCTTGCAAGGAAATAGCGTTTGCAGATGTCTGCGTATCGTAGAAATAGTGTTCTTATGATTCTTAAAACGCGATATCGCATCTCATTTCTATGTTTCATGGTAAGATATAATATGATTTGCGAAGTGTTATGTATTCCTCGTCTACACTTCAAATGAATGTAAATGCGACACTTCTTTGCAAGGAAATAGCGTTTGCAGATGTCTACGTATTGTTGCAATAGAGTTCTTATGATTCTTAAAACGCGATATCGCATCTCATTTCTATGTTTCATGGTAAGGTATAATATGATTTGCGGAGTGTTATGTATTCCTCGTCTACACTTCAAATGAATGTAAATGCGACACTTCCTTGCAAGGAAATAGCGTTTGCAGATGTCTACGTATCGTAGCAATAGTGTTCTTGTGATTCTTAAAACGCGATATCGCATCTCATTTCTATGTTTCATGGTAAGATATAATATGATTTGCGAAGTGTTATGTATTCCTCGTCTACACATCAAATGAATGTAAATGCGACACTTCCTTGCAAGGAAATAGCGTTTGCAGATGTCTACGTATCGTAGCAATAGAGTTCTTATGATTCTTAAAACGCGATATCGCATCTCATTTCTATGTTTCATGGTAAGGTATAATATGATATGCGAAGTGTTATTTATCCGTCGTCTACACTTCAAATGAATGTAAATGCGACACTTCCTTGCAAGGAAATAGCGTTTGCAGATGTCTACGTATTGTAGCATTGGATTTCTGATGCTTCTTAAAACGCGATATCGCATCTCATTTCTATGTTTCATGGTAAGATATAATATGATTTGCGAAGTGTTATGTATTCCTCGTCTACACTTCAAATGAATGTAAATGCGACACATCTTTGCAAGGAAATAGCGTTTGCAGATGTCTACGTATCGTTGCAATAGAGTTCTTATGATTCTTAAAACGCGATATCGCATCTCATTTCTATGTTTCATGGTAAGGTATAATATGATTTGCGGAGTGTTATGTATTCCTCGTCTACACTTCAAATGAATGTAAATGCGACACTTCCTTGCAAGGAAATAGCGTTTGCAGATGTCTACGTATCGTAGCAATAGAGTTCTTATGATTCTTAAAACGCGATATCGCATCTCATTTCTATGTTTCATGGTAAGGTATAATATGATATGCGAAGTGTTATGTATCCGTCGTCTACACTTCAAATGAATGTAAATGCGACACTTTCTTGCAAGGAAATAGCGTTTGCAGATGTCTACGTATCGTAGCATTGGATTTCTGATGCTTCTTAAAACGCGATATCGCATCTCATTTCTATGTTTCATGGTAAGATATAATATGAATTGCGATGTGTTATGTATTCCTCGTCTACACTTCAAATGAATGTAAATGCGACACTTCTTTGAAAGGAAATAGCGTTTGCAGATGTCTACGTATTGTTGCAATAGAGTTCTTATGATTCTTAAAACGCGATATCGCATCTCATTTCTATGTTTCATGGTAAGGTATAATATGATTTGCGGAGTGTTATGTATTCCTCGTCTACACTTCAAATGAATGTAAATGCGACACTTCCTTGCAAGGAAGTAGCGTTTGCAGATGTCTACGTATCGTAGAAATAGTGTTCTTATGATTCTTAAAACGCGATATCGCATCTCATTTCTATGTTTCATGGTAAGATATAATATGATTTGCGAAGTATTATGTATTCCTCGTCTACACATCAAATGAATGTAAATGCGACACTTCCTTGCAAGCAAAATAGCGTTTGCAGATGTCTACGTATCGTAGCAGTAGAGTTCTTATGATTCTTAAAACGCGATATCGCATCTCATTTCTATGTTTCATGGTAAGATATAATATGATTTGCGAACTGTTGTGTATTCCTCGTCTACACTTCAAATGAATGTAAATGCGACACTTCCTTGCAAGGAAATAGCGTTTGCAGATGTCTACGTATCGAAGCAATAGAGTTCAAATGCTTCTTAAAACGAGATATTGCATTTCATATCTATGTTTCATGATAAGATATATTATTCATTGCGAAGAGTTATGCATTCCTCGTCTACGATTAAAATGAATGAAATGCGACACTTCCTTGCAAGGAAATAGCGTTTGCAGATGTCTACGTATCGTAGCAATAGAGTTCTTATGATTCTTAAAACGCGATATCGCATCTCATTTCTATGTTTCATGGTAAGGTATAATATGATTTGCGAAGTGTTATGTATCCGTCGTCTACACTTCAAATGAATGTAAATGCGACACTTCCTTGCAAGGAAATAGCGTTTGCAGATGTCTACGTATCGTAGCAATAGTGTTCTTGTGATTCTTAAAACGCGATATCGCATCTCATTTCTATGTTTCATGGTAAGATATAATATGATTTGCGAAGTGTTATGTATTCCTCGTCTACACATCAAATGAATGTAAATGCGACACTTCCTTGCAAGGAAATAGCGTTTGCAGATGTCTACGTATCGTAGCAATAGAGTTCTTATGATTCTTAAAACGCGATATCGCATCTCATTTCTATGTTTCATGGTAAGGTATAATATGATATGCGAAGTGTTATTTATCCGTCGTCTACACTTCAAATGAATGTAAATGCGACACTTCCTTGCAAGGAAATAGCGTTTGCAGATGTCTACGTATTGTAGCATTGGATTTCTGATGCTTCTTAAAACGCGATATCGCATCTCATTTCTATGTTTCATGGTAAGATATAATATGATTTGCGAAGTGTTATGTATTCCTCGTCTACACTTCAAATGAATGTAAATGCGACACATCTTTGCAAGGAAATAGCGTTTGCAGATGTCTACGTATCGTTGCAATAGAGTTCTTATGATTCTTAAAACGCGATATCGCATCTCATTTCTATGTTTCATGGTAAGGTATAATATGATTTGCGGAGTGTTATGTATTCCTCGTCTACACTTCAAATGAATGTAAATGCGACACTTCCTTGCAAGGAAATAGCGTTTGCAGATGTCTACGTATCGTAGCAATAGAGTTCTTATGATTCTTAAAACGCGATATCGCATCTCATTTCTATGTTTCATGGTAAGGTATAATATGATATGCGAAGTGTTATGTATCCGTCGTCTACACTTCAAATGAATGTAAATGCGACACTTTCTTGCAAGGAAATAGCGTTTGCAGATGTCTACGTATCGTAGCATTGGATTTCTGATGCTTCTTAAAACGCGATATCGCATCTCATTTCTATGTTTCATGGTAAGATATAATATGAATTGCGATGTGTTATGTATTCCTCGTCTACACTTCAAATGAATGTAAATGCGACACTTCTTTGAAAGGAAATAGCGTTTGCAGATGTCTACGTATTGTTGCAATAGAGTTCTTATGATTCTTAAAACGCGATATCGCATCTCATTTCTATGTTTCATGGTAAGGTATAATATGATTTGCGGAGTGTTATGTATTCCTCGTCTACACTTCAAATGAATGTAAATGCGACACTTCCTTGCAAGGAAGTAGCGTTTGCAGATGTCTACGTATCGTAGAAATAGTGTTCTTATGATTCTTAAAACGCGATATCGCATCTCATTTCTATGTTTCATGGTAAGATATAATATGATTTGCGAAGTATTATGTATTCCTCGTCTACACATCAAATGAATGTAAATGCGACACTTCCTTGCAAGCAAAATAGCGTTTGCAGATGTCTACGTATCGTAGCAGTAGAGTTCTTATGATTCTTAAAACGCGATATCGCATCTCATTTCTATGTTTCATGGTAAGATATAATATGATTTGCGAACTGTTGTGTATTCCTCGTCTACACTTCAAATGAATGTAAATGCGACACTTCCTTGCAAGGAAATAGCGTTTGCAGATGTCTACGTATCGAAGCAATAGAGTTCAAATGCTTCTTAAAACGAGATATTGCATTTCATATCTATGTTTCATGATAAGATATATTATTCATTGCGAAGAGTTATGCATTCCTCGTCTACGATTAAAATGAATGAAATGCGACACTTCCTTGCAAGGAAATAGCGTTTGCAGATGTCTACGTATCGTAGCAATAGAGTTCTTATGATTCTTAAAACGCGATATCGCATCTCATTTCTATGTTTCATGGTAAGGTATAATATGATTTGCGAAGTGTTATGTATCCGTCGTCTACACTTCAAATGAATGTAAATGCGACACTTTCTCGCAAGGAACTAGCGTTTGCAGATGTCTACGTATCTTAGCAATAGAGTTCTTATGATTCTTAAAACGCGATATCGCATCACATTTCTATGTTTCATGGTAGGATATAATATGATTTGCGGAGTGTTATGTATTCCTCGTCTACTCTTCAAATGAATGTGAATGCCACACTTCCTCGCTAGGAAATTGCGTTTGCAGATGTCTACGTATCGAAGCAATAGAGTTCTTATGATTCTTAAAACGCGATATCGCATCTCATTTCTATGTTTCATGGTAAGGTATAATATGATATGCGAAGTGTTATGTATCCGTCGTCTACACTTCAAACGAATGTAAATGCGACACTTTCTTGCAAGGAAATAGCGTTTGCAGATGTCTACGTATCGTAGCATTGGATTTCTGATGCTTCTTAAAACGCGATATCGCATCTCATTTCTATGTTTCATGGTAAGATATAATATGAATTGCGAAGTGTTATGTATTCCTCGTCTACACTTCAAATGAATGTAAATGCGACACTTCTTTGCAAGGAAATAGCGTTTGCAGATGTCTACGTATTGTTGCAATAGAGTTCTTATGATTCTTAAAACGCGATATCGCATCTCATTTCTATGTTTCATGGTAAGGTATAATATGATTTGCGGAGTGTTATGTATTCCTCGTCTACACTTCAAATGAATGTAAATGCGACACTTCCTTGCAAGGAAATAGCGTTCGCAGATGTCTACGTATCGTAGCAATAGTGTTCTTATGATTCTTAAAACGCGATATCGCATCTCATTTCTATGTTTCATGGTAAAATATAATATGATTTGCGAAGTGTTATGTATTCCTCGTCTACACATCAAATGAATGTAAATGCGACACTTCCTTGCAAGGAAATAGCGTTTGCAGATGTCTACGTATCGTAGAAATAGTGTTCTTATGATTCTTAAAACGCGATATCGCATCTCATTTCTATGTTTCATGGTAAGATATAATATGATTTGCGAAGTATTATGTATTCCTCGTCTACACATCAAATGAATGTAAATGCGACACTTCCATGCAAGGAAATAGCGTTTGCAGATGTCTACGTATCGTAGCAATAGAGTTCTTATGATTCTTAAAACGCGATATCGCATCTCATTTCTATGTATCATGGTAAGGTATAATATGATTTGCGAAGTGTTATGTATCCGTCGTCTACACTTCAAATGAATGTAAATGCGACACTTTATCGCAAGGAACTAGCGTTTGCAGATGTCTACGTATCTTAGCAATAGAGTTCTTATGATTCTTAAAACGCGATATCGCATCACACTTCTATGTTTCATGGTAAGATATAATATGATTTGCGGAGTGTTATGTATTCCTCGTCTACACTTCAAATGAATGTGAATGCCACACTTCCTCGCTAGGAAATAGCGTTTGCAGATGTCTACGTATCGAAGCAATAGAGTTCTAATGCTTCTTAAAACGCGATATCGCATCTCATTTCTATGTTTCATGGTAAGGTATAATATGAGTTGCGAAGTGTTATGTATTCCTCGTCTACACTTCAAAAGAATGTAAATGCGACACTTTCTTGCAAGGAAATGGCGTTTGCAGATGTCTACGTATCGTAGCAATGGATTTCTGATGCTTCTTAAAACGCGATATCGCATCTCATTTCTATGTTTCATGGTAAGATATAATATGATTTGCGAAGTGTTATGTATTCCTCGTCTACACTTCAAATGAATGTAAATGCGACACATCTTTGCAAGGAAATAGCGTTTGCAGATGTCTACGTATCGTTGCAATAGAGTTCTTCTGATTCTTAAAACGCGATATCGCATCTCATTTCTATGTTTCATGGTAAGGTATAATATGATTTGCGGAGTGTTATGTATTCCTCGTCTACACTTCAAATGAATGTAAATGCGACACTTCCTTGCAAGGAAATAGCGTTTGCAGATGTCTACGTATCGTAGCAATAGAGTTCTTATGATTCTTAAAACGCGATATCGCATCTCATTTCTATGTTTCATGGTAAGGTATAATATGATATGCGAAGTGTTATGTATCCGTCGTCTACACTTCAAATGAATGTAAATGCGACACTTTCTTGCAAGGAAATAGCGTTTGCAGATGTCTACGTATCGTAGCATTGGATTTCTGATGCTTCTTAAAACGCGATATCGCATCTCATTTCTATGTTTCATGGTAAGATATAATATGAATTGCGAAGTGTTATGTATTCCTCGTCTACACTTCAAATGAATGTAAATGCGACACTTCCTTGCAAGGAAATAGCGTTTGCAGATGTCTACGTATCGTAGCAATAGAGTTCTTATGATTCTTAAAACGCGATATCGCATCTCATTTCTATGTTTCATGGTAAGGTATAATATGATATGCGAAGTGTTATGTATCCGTCGTCTACACTTCAAATGAATGTAAATGCGACACTTTCTTGCAAGGAAATAGCGTTTGCAGATGTCTACGTATCGTAGCATTGGATTTCTGATGCTTCTTAAAACGCGATATCGCATCTCATTTCTATGTTTCATGGTAAGATATAATATGATTTGCGGAGTGTTATGTATTCCTCGTCTACACTTCAAATGAATGTGAATGCCACACTTCCTCGCTAGGAAATAGCGTTTGCAGATGTCTACGTATCGAAGCAATAGAGTTCTAATGCTTCTTAAAACGCGGTATCGCATCTCATTTCTATGTTTCATAGTAAGGTATAATATGAGTTGCGAAGTGTTATGTATTCCTCGTCTACACTTCAAATGAATGTAAATGCGACACTTCCTTGCAAGGAAATAGCGTTTGCAGATGTCTACGTATCGTAGCAATAGAGTTCTTATGATTCTTAAAACGCGATATCGCATCTCATTTCTATGTTTCATGGTAAGGTACAATATGATATGCGAAGTGTTATGTATCCGTCGTCTACACTTCAAATGAATGTAAATGCGACACTTTCTTGCAAGGAAATAGCGTTTGCAGATGTCTACGTATCGTAGCATTGGATTTCTGATGCTTCTTAAAACGCGATATCGCATCTCATTTCTATGTTTCATGGTAAGATATAATATGAATTGCGAAGTGTTATGTATTCCTCGTCTACACTTCAAATGAATGTAAATGCGACACTTCTTTGCAAGGAAATAGCGTTTGCAGATGTCTACGTATTGTTGCAATAGAGTTCTTATGATTCTTAAAACGCGATATCGCATCTCATTTCTATGTTTCATGGTAAGGTATAATATGATTTGCGGAGTGTTATGTATTCCTCGTCTACACTTCAAATGAATGTAAATGCGACACTTCCTTGCAAGGAAGTAGCGTTTGCAGATGTCTATGTATCGTAGCAATAGTGTTCTTATGATTCTTAAAACGCGATATCGCATCTCATTTCTATGTTTCATGGTAAGATATAATATGACTTGCGAAGTGTTATGTATTCCTCGTCTGCACATCAAATGAATGTAAATGCGACACTTCCTTGCAAGGAAATAGCGTTTGCAGATGTCTACGTATCGTAGAAATAGTGTTCTTATGATTCTTAAAACGCGATATCGCATCTCATTTCTATGTTTCATGGTAAGATATAATATGATTTGCGAAGTATTATGTATTCCTCGTCTACACATCAAATGAATGTAAATGCGACACTTCCTTGCAAGCAAAATTGCGTTTGCAGATGTCTACGTATCGTAGCAGTAGAGTCCTTATGATTCTTAAAACGCGATATCGCATCTCATTTCTATGTTTCATGGTAAGATATAATATGATTTGCGAACTGTTGTGTATTCCTCGTCTACACTTCAAATGAATGTAAATGCGACACTTCCTTGCAAGGAAATAGCGTTTGCAGATGTCTACGTATCGAAGCAATAGAGTTCAAATGCTTCTTAAAACGAGATATTGCATTTCATATCTATGTTTCATGAAAAGATATATTATTCATTGCGATGTGTTATGCATTCCTCGTCTACGATTAAAATGAATGAAATGCGACACTTCCTTGCAAGGGAATAGCGTTTGCAGATGTCTACGTATCGTAGCAATAGAGTTCTTATGATTCTTAAAACGCGATATCGCATCTCATTTCTATGTTTCATGGTAAGGTATAATATGATTTGCGAAGTGTTATGTATCCGTCGTCTACACTTCAAATGAATGTAAATGCGACACTTTCTCGCAAGGAACTAGCGTTTGCAGATGTCTACGTATCTTAGCAATAGAGTTCTTATGATTCTTAAAACGCGATATCGCATCACATTTCTATGTTTCATGGTAGGATATAATATGATTTGCGGAGTGTTATGTATTCCTCGTCTACACTTCAAATGAATGTGAATGCCACACTTCCTCGCTAGGAAATAGCGTTTGCAGATGTCTACGTATCGAAGCAATAGAGTTCTTATGATTCTTAAAACGCGATATCGCATCTCATTTCTATGTTTCATGGTAAGGTATAATATGATATGCGAAGTGTTATGTATCCGTCGTCTACACTTCAAATGAATGTAAATGCGACACTTTCTTGCAAGGAAATAGCGTTTGCAGATGTCTACGTATCGTAGCATTGGATTTCTGATGCTTCTTAAAACGCGATATCGCATCTCATTTCTATGTTTCATGGTAAGATATAATATGAATTGCGAAGTGTTATGTATTCCTCGTCTACACTTCAAATGAATGTAAATGCGACACTTCTTTGCAAGGAAATAGCGTTTGCAGATGTCTACGTATTGTTGCAATAGAGTTCTTATGATTCTTAAAACGCGATATCGCATCTCATTTCTATGTTTCATGGTGAGGTATAATATGATTTGCGAAGTGTTATGTATCCGTCGTCTACACTTCAAATGAATGTAAATGCGACACTTTATCGCAAGGAACTTGCGTTTGCAGATGTCTACGTATCTTAGCAATAGAGTTCTTATGATTCTTAAAACGCGATATCGCATCACACTTCTATGTTTCATGGTAAGATATAATATGATTTGCGGAGTGTTATGTATTCCTCGTCTACACTTCAAATGAATGTGAATGCCACACTTCCTCGCTAGGAAATAGCGTTTGCAGATGTCTACGTATCGAAGCAATAGAGTTCTAATGCTTCTTAAAACGCGATATCGCATCTCATTTCTATGTTTCATGGTAAGGTATTATATGAGTTGCGAAGTGTTATGTATTCCTCGTCTACACTTCAAATGAATGTAAATGCGACACTTCCTTGCAAGGAAATAGCGTTTGCAGATGTCTACGTATCGTAGCAATAGAGTTCTTATGATTCTTAAAACGCGATATCGCATCTCATTTCTATGTTTCATGGTAAGGTACAATATGATATGCGAAGTGTTATGTATCCGTCGTCTACACTTCAAATGAATGTAAATGCGACACTTTCTTGCAAGGAAATAGCGTTTGCAGATGTCTACGTATCGTAGCATTGGATTTCTGATGCTTCTTAAAACGCGATATCGCATCTCATTTCTATTTTTCATGGTAAGATATAATATGAATTGCGAAGTGTTATGTATTCCTCGTCTACACTTCAAATGAATGTAAATGCGACACTTCTTTGCAAGGAAATAGCGTTTGCAGATGTCTACGTATTGTTGCAATAGAGTTCTTATGATTCTTAAAACGCGATATCGCATCTCATTTCTATGTTTCATGGTAAGGTGTCACGTCCCGGGGTGTGATTTCACTCGAAACTATGACACGACGTCGTAGCCGTTCCCGAAACGAACGCGAATTGCGCCTGGACCGGGTTCGTTGGCGTTCTGGACTCTAATTACCGAATATTTAACGCGGCACTTACCTTTCGATGTCTTGATTTTACCGCTGTGACTCTCGTTCCAGGTATCGAGAGCGCCTTGGATCCGTGACCGGTATTGCTGCGGCGTACGGCTGGAACGGTTGTACGGTCACAGGGATGAGTTTCCAGACGGGCTGACCCCGGCTGGCGGGTACGGGCGCTTGGACAGGACGATCCTGGGCACGAATGGGCCGGACGGCGGAAAAGGTATCCTTCGCAGGAACAGGAACTCGAGTGCAGAGATCGATGTATCCAGGAACACTGCCCACGTATTCGCGAATCAGACGACGCATGAACTCCTTCCTCCCCGCGCGTCGTGTACGCTTTTTCGGAGTCTCGAAGTTCATCAAGAGCACTTGTACTTCGGAAGATAACGGCACGGCTAAGCGCTGGTTCGCTCTAGCGGTACAGTGTCAACCTGGGCGCAAGATGCTCGATCACGGCAGGACTGAAGAAAGAGCGGCTAAGCGTTGGTTCGCTCTAGCTGTCTACCTTCAGGACTATCGCAGATGAATTATAGGAACGTGTAATATTCGCGAGCGTACCCGTGGAATTGAGTTGAGGAACTTGTAATTGAAATAAAGAAGATTTGTATCTGGTATAAACTACGTATATTCTTTAAACTTCCCTATGTTACTACACTTGACTAATTCTAATTTATTAAACTAAGATTATAACAAGAAATTGAAATGGACTAAGTTACGTTACGGACTCCGCTAACGGAGATGAGATAGAGACGAAGGCATTGAGCTGGTAGCTCGTTGCTTATGAGCCAATTGCTCGAGTCGGAGAGAACTCCTCGGTTCGGAGTCGAGACTAGATGTGTCTCGTTCGGAGGCGCGATTAGAAGTGTCTATCAGATCTCGCATCCGCGACCTCCTCGGGTCGCGCGGCGCGCGAGTCGCTGGGCCCTCGCGGTGGGGCGGACGGTTGGAGTAGGGCGGCCGCTCGGCCCTAGCGGTGGGGCGGCCGGTCGGAGTGGGGAGCGGCCCGCGTTGAGCGTGAGCCGCGAGCGTCGAGTGCGCGCGCGAGCGCATCGCAACTTATCTCTAGCGTAACGACTAGGCGGCGTATGTACATGTATGTATTTAAATCTAGATGTGTGTTGTGGTGTATGTACAGAAATGAGTAGTGTACTTATACTATGATCGCATATACGAGAAGAGGGTGTACGGGTGCGTGATCGCCGGTGACTCGATACGGTACGTGGTGTGGTGCTCCTCGCCCTCGTAACGTGGGGTGAGGTCTTCCCTGACGTGTGTCGAGTACCCTTCCTCTCTCTCGTATCGTCGTCTCTGAATACTGGAGCGGCGTGTCGGCGGGTGGCCCGCGTACAGGGGCTCTGGATACGGATGCCGCTGGAGAAGAGGTTGACGCCGGAGGGTGGCAGGCGGTACGCCTGACGTCACACCACCCCCCTTGGGAAAAGAATCTCGGCCATGCCGAGATCTCTTGTCTGGTCCATGGACGTCGGGATGCTGGGGCCGTTTCTGGATTCTGGCGACGGATTGCTGTAGGAACTGCGTGCTCTCTCCTGTTTCGCCTTGGCGAAGACGTTTGGATGCTGGGCCTTGTATACGGGTTTCCTCTGCGGTGGAGGAACTTTCGTCACTTTCACTTATAGTGTTCGTTCGCATAGCACTGCACTCACTGAGTTTACTTTCAGTTCTTGTCACTGTTCTCTCATTCATGCTCACTCTGTGCATACTACGCATTCGCTTACACAATTTAATCTTGTTCGTATGAACAATCTTATGGCGCCCTTTAACATTTAATTTGACATTGCAATTGCCCAAAATTTCTAGGATTCTGTACGGGCCGGTGTATTGCGCTTGAAACTTATGCTTGTTTGGTTCTTTCAAAAGATACACCCATTGGCCTACCTCGAAATTTTGGACGTTTATATTTCGGTCGTAATAATACTTAGATCTACGTTTCGCGCTATCTAAGTTGGCTTTAGCTAACTCTTGGGATTTGGCGATTCTTTCGTGCAGTTCTATAAGATAATCGTTATAACTCTCATTTTCAGAGCTGTCCTGAAAAGGAGTGGCTGACGGAGTCCTGGCTATCCTGCCGAATACTAATTCGTGCGGTGTGTACAACGTGCCTTCGTGCACGCTTGTGTTATAAGAAAACATTGCATATGGCAACCATTTCTCCCAATCGTTGCTCGACTCTATGTAATGTTTCAGATACTCGGCCAGGACGTGATGTGATCTCTCGACGGATCCATTGGTTTGCGGATGGAAGGCGGTGGATTTATATTGCTTGATGCGGAACTTGATGGCTATGGCCTTGATCAAGCTGTTTATAAAATTCGCGCCCTGATCTGTTAGTATGCCCTTCGGGCATCCGAACTTGCAGATGAATTCTTTAATTAATGCGTCCGCAATGTCGACTGCTGTGGTCGATTTGAGTGGGACGGCGACTGAGTATTTCGTAAGGAGATCTTGGATTGTGAGTATGCTCGTAAAGCCATCGGGAGTTGCGGGGAGAGGACCCATTACATCCATCGAAATTTTGTCGAAAGCTCTGCCAGGTGTGGCGGTTAACGTAAGAGGTTGTCTGGTCTTAACTCTGACCAGTTTCTCTGTCTGGCAGCTTTTACATCTGCCGATATACTCCTGAATTTGAGTTTTCATATTAGGCCAGAAGTATTTTTGCCTAATACGGGAATATGTTTTATTTACTCCCTTGTGGCCACCCACAGGAGAGTCGTGATTTTCCCTGATTATTTTTAGTCGGTCCTCGACCGATGGAGTTTGAATCAGGCCCTGGCAGACCGTAATTTGGATGTTCGTCTCGTAGAAGAGGTCCTGAAGGATCTTTTGGATTCGGGACCAGGATAAGGAGTCGAGGAATGTTTGTGCGATGCTGAATGATTGTAGTTGGAGTTCGATTGTTACGTCGCACAGTGATCGGAAGGTTTCAATTGCTGTCTGGAAGTCGATCGATCGGCTGGAGTGTTCAATGATTGGAAGTTGGATCTGGAATTGATCTTCGATTCTTACGACTTTGGCTTTTGTAAGAACGAGGTCTCTGTTGGAAAGGAATTTGCCAGCTTTTTCTAAATCTTTGGCGCCCGTGTCATACGGATGCCCCGATTGCGTAACGAAAACAACTAAGTTGTCTCGTCGCGTTGACAATGCATCACGGCTGAACATGAACAAGGGTTCGCGCCTGAAGTGTTCATTTGGCGCGGGAGTATAAATGTCTGTGCTGTCGGTAATGGCGTGCGGGGATGATGACGTGTTGGTAAGGAAGGGAGTGTCCGGTGTCGGTAATTCGGTTCCCGAGGTTATCGGTGTGGGAGGAGGCGCTGGAGTGGCATATTTCTTGCGGATTTCCGGGGCGACTTCAAAGATGTCGTCCTCTGAGTTATCGGAATAGGATAGCGGGAAAACTTGAATGGGATTTCGCGACAGTGCGTCCGCATTAAGATTCGTTTTACCGCTTTTGTAGACCATTTCATAGTCGAATTCCGCTAATTTGAGCCTCCATCGCACTAACCTACTGGACGGGTCCTTGACCGAGTTCATCCACACTAACGGTCGATGGTCGGTAACGAGTTTGAATTGGTTACCGTATACGTATGGCCGAAAGTAGTGGACGGCGTAGACTATCGCCAGACACTCCTTCTCGATCGTGGAGTAGTTTTTCTCCGCGGTATTCAGTAATCGCGAAGCGTACGCGATTGGTAAGTCGCGACCTATGGGCCCTTGACTTAGGATAGCGCCGATCGCTTCGGCGGATGCGTCTGTTGTGATCACGAAGGGCTGTTTGAAATTTGGGTACTGCAGTATCGGTGCCTCGCATAGACAGTCCCGAAGTTTAACGAATGAATTTTCGTGATCGTTGCGCCATACAAAGGGCGCGTCCTTTTTTAATAGATTCGTGAGCGGTTTAGCAGTTTTTGAAAAATTCGCGATGAATCGCCGATAGTATCCCGCAAGCCCGAGGAATTGTTTGACTTGTTTAGCATTTCGAGGGCGCGGAAAATTTTTGACGGCGCTTATTTTTGCAGGGTCCGGCTTTACGCCATGTTCGCTAATTATATGTCCTAAATAGCTGACTTCTCTCCTCAGGAACTCGCATTTGTCTGGTTGTAGTACCAAATTAGCTTCTTTGAGCCTTTGAGATAATTTTTCGTATTTGAGTCGATGTTCCTGAAGAGAGCTGGCATAGAGTACAATGTCATCCAGGTAGACGAAAATTTCATTTCCCTGAAGACCGGACAGGACATTGTCCATAAGGCGCTGGAACGTCGCGGGCGCGTTTTTTAGACCAAAAGGCATTCTCTTAAATTCATAATGCCCGTGAGGCGTAGAGAAGGCAGTTTTGGGAGCATCGGCGGGTTCCATAGGGATCTGGTGGAACCCGCTCGCGAGGTCAAACGTACTAAAGTACTTCGCACTCCCGAGTTGGTCAAGAATCTCGGTTATGCAAGGGAGGGGGTAAGCATCGGCGACGGATTTCTCGTTGAGCGCGCGGTAATCTATGACGACGCGCCACTGCTTATTGCCTAACGAGTCGGGCTTCTTCGGCACGACCCACAGTGGCGAATTGTATGGCGATTTGGATGGAGAGATGACACCCTTTTGTAAAAAATTTTCGACTTGGCGTCGAATCTCCTCCTTATGCGCGGGGGGGAAACGGTACTGTTTCACGTTGACCGGGCGGTCGTCAACCGTCGGAATTTTGTGTGTGGTTACCGATGTTTTCCCTAATTCATCACCCTCGATATAAAAGAGCTCTTGCGTGTTTTGTATGAGGCGAATGACGTGTTCCCTCTCTTCTGAATTTAAGTGGTCGAGACGGAGGAGACTAATTATTCTGTCTAGTCTAGATTTCGAAAGATCGGCAGGCATCGGCGATAACGGTGATTCTCGTTTTGGAACCCGCTTTACATTGTTTTTAACAGCCTGTGCGTAAGAAATTTGCTGCGTGTTCGCTATTTTGCAGCTCGAAGGAGGAGTTTCGCGCTTCGAAAATGGTGTCGAATTTGAATTGGAAACAGAGATTACCCCTTTGTGGGTTGCGCCGGTCGATGCGGCGGAAACAGCGGAATTGGAAGACTTGGAAAAAATCGGATACAACGACGGACTCTCCTCCTCGTTGAGGGGAGTCATAATTTGCGTTGGCTCGAGTATTACTCCCGGTAACGCGATTTCGACAGCACGATCGGACGAATTAATTATTCGTGTGATCGCTTTGCCTCGGATCACTTTGACCAGTGCGTTCCCGAAGAAAATACCCGGAGCGATATCAATTCGCGGAATTATCCCTTCGGCGAGATCGGAATTGATTACGCGTACTTTGAGCCCGATATTCGATCGCGGAGGAATCGAGATACGATCCACGGACTTCGGAGAAACGGGTTTCTTCTCCGTCCGGGTTTTAAGTTTCGGCGGAGCATCGCGTTTCGGCGGAGGCGATGGCTTACGCGCTGGACGCGGCGGCGGAGGAGGAATAGGTTCCTTTCGCGGCGTTTGTTTATTTTTCGACGGTAGACGAGGAATAGTTTCTGCTTGCGGCGACGGTTCGTCGATTGCTTCTACGTTATCCTCGAATGGAATCTTTTGACCGTTCCATTTAATGAAATTTTTTAAGAAAGAAATTTCGGCGTCTTTGCAAAAACCCGAGCCGAGGATTCCGCTCGGTTTGAGGGGGAAATTGTCCTCGACGACGTTGAAGGGTACAACGCGGTCGTAGATGACTAGGTTTACCGTCCCTAGGGTAGCGGTTTTGCCATCGGTTACGCCCGTTATAACAACGATTTCTGAAGCGTCGATTCTCGCGGATGGTTTGAGAGCCGAACGTTTAATGATATTTATCTCCGCTCCCGTGTCTATCATGAACTGCGTCGGTGAAACTAAGAGATCTGCTTTTAAAATTACGTTCGGTGTGCTGGTTTTTCCCGTGATATTTACAGCGGCGTTTCGTTTGTTTCCCCGTCGGAATTGTTCGTCGCGAGAGAACGGATGCGGTGCTCGGCCTCGCGACCTGTCTCGCGGCGGGTGTAGAGGCCACCTTCGTTTCCCGAATTTCTGTTTACGGTGTTTTGATACTGGCGTTTGCGACATTCGTCGATGTCGTGTCCCGAGTTCTTGCAATACCTGCAAAACTTCGGCGCGTCCCTGGTCACGATTTGTCGCGGCTGGTCGTATACTGGACGTTTAGCGGGAGTTGGCGCGTCCCTGGTTCGCAGGTAGTCGTCCCGATAGTTATGCGATCGCTGCGGAGGGAATGACCTGAGTTTGCACTCGGTCGCGTAATGCCCCGAATTATTGCATTTGTTGCATATTATCTCCGTGCGTTTTTCACGCGATTCTGTTCGCGGTCGCGTTTTACCGAGCCTATTACAATCGCGCTCGTGAATTTGAAAAAGATCCCGTGCTCGGGCGAAAGTTTGTCGTAACGTACTGTACGAATCTAACGGCATTTGTATTCTTATTTCCGGGATTAAGCCGTCTCTAAAGCACTGCGAGGTGAAAGCGTTTACGTTTTCGAGGGATTCCTGAGGGTCTCGCCCATTGAGTCTGTCACAGTCAATTATCGCGGTCCTTAAGTCTTTCACCCGGCTGATATAATCCAGAATGTGTTCGTGAGCGCGCATGTATATGTTTGTAAGCTCGCCCCGATAATGTTCTGCGGATTTCACGGTTCCAAATGAGCTACGAAGGACGTCGGTTAACTCGAGTATCGTCTCGCACGGTTCGTCCTCTAATGCGGCGTAGGCGCGGCCCTTAAGTTTTCCCTTCAGCAAACGCGTGAATGTTCGCTCGCAACCGCTGGTATGAGCTCGTATGCTCGTTTACAAGTGCGCGTGAATTGGAGAATTGGAATATTCTGCCCGTCGAAGCTTGGAACGGCTTCAAGCGCCTGTTTGAGCGATAGCTCGTCGTGCTGCGAGCCGTGCGCATTGAAATTGGCGCTTGAATTATTAACAGAAAGTGGGTCTATTCGCGGAACATCTAAAGATACGGTATCATCGCGTGCTAGGTCCGGTGTTCGGCGAATTGCTTCTATTTCGCGACGCAACATTTCTACCTGCAGAAGTAACGCGGCGTTGGTTGAATCGGACGCGTCTGCGGGTTTCGCGGATGTGCTGGGCTGCGCGGTGCGAGAAATTGGCTCGGCGAGAGCGTCTTGAAAATCGAGTGCTCTACTCGTGCGTTTGTCGCGATCGGTATCAAGCATCGCGGCGGCCTTTTGTGCTTGCTGGCGCGTCTTAGTCGGTGGTGTCCGTGTCGCCATGGCTAGTTTCGCGGACTCTTTCGGCGGAATTTCCGGAGAGAACGCGTGGCTATCCCACCGCTGTCACCAAAAATAACTTTCGTGTCACGTCCCGGGGTGTGATTTCACTCGAAACTATGACACGACGTCGTAGCCGTTCCCGAAACGAACGCGAATTGCGCCTGGACCGGGTTCGTTGGCGTTCTGGACTCTAATTACCGAATATTTAACGCGGCACTTACCTTTCGATGTCTTGATTTTACCGCTGTGACTCTCGTTCCAGGTATCGAGAGCGCCTTGGATCCGTGACCGGTATTGCTGCGGCGTACGGCTGGAACGGTTGTACGGTCACAGGGATGAGTTTCCAGACGGGCTGACCCCGGCTGGCGGGTACGGGCGCTGGGACAGGACGATCCTGGGCACGAACGGGCCGGACGGCGGAAAAGGTATCCTTCGCAGGAACAGGAACTCGAGTGCAGAGATCGATGTATCCAGGAACACTGCCCACGTATTCGCGAATCAGACGACGCATGAACTCCTTCCTCCCCGCGCGTCGTGTACGCTTTTTCGGAGTCTCGAAGTTCATCAAGAGCACTTGTACTTCGGAAGATAACGGCACGGCTAAGCGCTGGTTCGCTCTAGCGGTACAGTGTCAACCTGGGCGCAAGATGCTCGATCACGGCAGGACTGAAGAAAGAGCGGCTAAGCGTTGGTTCGCTCTAGCTGTCTACCTTCAGGACTATCGCAGATGAATTATAGGAACGTGTAATATTCGCGAGCGTACCCGTGGAATTGAGTTGAGGAACTTGTAATTGAAATAAAGAAGATTTGTATCTGGTATAAACTACGTATATTCTTTAAACTTCCCTATGTTACTACACTTGACTAATTCTAAGTTATTAAACTAAGATTATAACAAGAAATTGAAATGGACTAAGTTACGTTACGGACTCCGCTAACGGAGATGAGATAGAGACGAAGGCATTGAGCTGGTAGCTCGTTGCTTATGAGCCAATTGCTCGAGTCGGAGAGAACTCCTCGGGTCGGAGTCGAGACTAGATGTGTCTCGTTCGGAGGCGCGATTAGAAGTGTCTCTCAGATCTCGCATCCGCGACCTCCTCGGGTCGCGCGGCGCGCGAGTCGCTGGGCCCTCGCGGTGGGGCGGACGGTTGGAGTAGGGCGGCCGCTCGGCCCTAGCGGTGGGGCGGCCGGTCGGAGTGGGGAGCGGCCCGCGTTGAGCGTGAGCCGCGAGCGTCGAGTGCGCGCGCGAGCGCATCGCAACTTATCTCTAGCGTAACGACTAGGCGGCGTATGTACATGTATGTATTTAAATCTAGATGTGTGTTGTGGTGTATGTACAGAAATGAGTAGTGTACTTATACTATGATCGCATATACGAGAAGAGGGTGTACGGGTGCGTGATCGCCGGTGACTCGATGCGGTACGTGGTGTGGTGCTCCTCGCCCTCGTAACGTGGGGTGAGGTCTTCCCTGACGTGTGTCGAGTACCCTTCCTCTCTCTCGTATCGTCGTCTCTGAATACTGGAGCGGCGTGTCGGCGGGTGGCCCGCGTACAGGGGCTCTGGATACGGATGCCGCTGGAGAAGAGGTTGACGCCGGAGGGTGGCAGGCGGTACGCCTGACGTCACACGATATCGCGATTTAAGAAGCATAAGAACTCTATTGCTTCGATACGTAGACATCTGCAAACGCTATTTCCTTGCAAGGAAGTGTCGCATTTACATTCATTTGAAGTGTAGACGACGGATACATAACACTTCGCATATCATATTATACCTTACCATGAAACATAGAAATGAGATGCGATATCGCGTTTTAAGAATCATAAGAACTCTATTGCTACGATACGTAGACATCTGCAAACGCTATTTCCTTGCAAGGAAGTGTCGCATTTACATTCACTTGAAGTGTAGACGAGGAATACATAACACTCCTCAAATCATATTATACCTTACCATGAAACATAGAAATGAGATGCGATATCGCGTTTTAAGAATCAGAAGAACTCTATTGCAACGATACGTAGACATCTGCAAACGCTATTTCCTTGCAAAGATGTGTCGCATTTACATTCATTTGAAGTGTAGACGAGGAATACATAACACTTCGCAAATCATATTATATCTTACCATGAAACATAGAAATGAGATGCGATATCGCGTTTTAAGAAGCATCAGAAATCCATTGCTACGATACGTAGACATCTGCAAACGCTATTTCCTTGCAAGAAAGTGTCGCATTTACATTCATTTGAAGTGTAGACGAGGAATACATAACACTTCGCAACTCATATTATACCTTACCATGAAACATAGAAATGAGATGCGATATCGCGTTTTAAGAAGCATTAGAACTCTATTGCTTCGATACGTAGACATCTGCAAACGCTAGTTCCTTGCGATAAAGTGTCGCATTTACATTCATTTGAAGTGTAGACGACGGATACATAACACTTCGCAAATCATATTATACCTTACCATGATACATAGAAATGAGATGCGATATCGCGTTTTAAGAATCATAAGAACTCTATTGCTACGATACGTAGACATCTGCAAACGCTATTTCCTTGCAAGGAAGTGTCGCATTTACATTCATTTGATGTGTAGACGAGGAATACATAATACTTCGCAAATCATATTATATCTTACCATGAAACATAGAAATGAGATGCGATATCGCGTTTTAAGAATCATAAGAACACTATTTCTACGATACGTAGACATCTGCAAACGCTATTTCCTTGCAAGGAAGTGTCGCATTTACATTCATTTGATGTGTAGACGAGGAATACATAACACTTCGCAAATCATATTATATCTTACCATGAAACATAGAAATGAGATGCGATATCGCGTTTTAAGAATCATAAGAACACTATTGCTACGATACGTAGACATCTGCGAACGCTATTTCCTTGCAAGGAAGTGTCGCATTTACATTCATTTGAAGTGTAGACGAGGAATACATAACACTCCGCAAATCATATTATACCTCACCATGAAACATAGAAATGAGATGCGATATCGCGTTTTAAGAATCATAAGAACTCTATTGCAACAATACGTAGACATCTGCAAACGCTATTTCCTTGCAAAGAAGTGTCGCATTTACATTCATTTGAAGTGTAGACGAGGAATACATAACACTTCGCAATTCATATTATATCTTACCATGAAACATAGAAATGAGATGCGATATCGCGTTTTAAGAAGCATCAGAAATCCAATGCTACGATACGTAGACATCTGCAAACGCTATTTCCTTGCAAGAAAGTGTCGCATTTACATTCATTTGAAGTGTAGACGACGGATACATAACACTTCGCATATCATATTATACCTTACCATGAAACATAGAAATGAGATGCGATATCGCGTTTTAAGAATCATAAGAACTCTATTGCTTCGATACGTAGACATCTGCAAACGCTATTTCCTAGCGAGGAAGTGTGGCATTCACATTCATTTGAAGTGTAGACGAGGAATACATAACACTCCGCAAATCATATTATATCCTACCATGAAACATAGAAATGTGATGCGATATCGCGTTTTAAGAATCATAAGAACTCTATTGCTAAGATACGTAGACATCTGCAAACGCTAGTTCCTTGCGATAAAGTGTCGCATTTACATTCATTTGAAGTGTAGACGACGGATACATAACACTTCGCAAATCATATTATACCTTACCATGATACATAGAAATGAGATGCGATATCGCGTTTTAAGAATCATAAGAACTCTATTGCTACGATACGTAGACATCTGCAAACGCTATTTCCTTGCAAGGAAGTGTCGCATTTACATTCATTTGATGTGTAGACGAGGAATACATAATACTTCGCAAATCATATTATATCTTACCATGAAACATAGAAATGAGATGCGATATCGCGTTTTAAGAATCATAAGAACACTATTTCTACGATACGTAGACATCTGCAAACGCTATTTCCTTGCAAGGAAGTGTCGCATTTACATTCATTTGATGTGTAGACGAGGAATACATAACACTTCGCAAATCATATTATATCTTACCATGAAACATAGAAATGAGATGCGATATCGCGTTTTAAGAATCATAAGAACACTATTGCTACGATACGTAGACATCTGCGAACGCTATTTCCTTGCAAGGAAGTGTCGCATTTACATTCATTTGAAGTGTAGACGAGGAATACATAACACTCCGCAAATCTTATTATACCTCACCATGAAACATAGAAATGACATGCGATATCGCGTTTTAAGAATCATAAGAACTCTATTGCAACAATACGTAGACATCTGCAAACGCTATTTCCTTGCAAAGAAGTGTCGCATTTACATTCATTTGAAGTGTAGACGAGGAATACATAACACTTCGCAATTCATATTATATCTTACCATGAAACATAGAAATGAGATGCGATATCGCGTTTTAAGAAGCATCAGAAATCCAATGCTACGATACGTAGACATCTGCAAACGCTATTTCCTTGCAAGAAAGTGTCGCATTTACATTCATTTGAAGTGTAGACGACGGATACATAACACTTCGCATATCATATTATACCTTACCATGAAACATAGAAATGAGATGCGATATCGCGTTTTAAGAATCATAAGAACTCTATTGCTTCGATACGTAGACATCTGCAAACGCTATTTCCTAGCGAGGAAGTGTGGCATTCACATTCATTTGAAGTGTAGACGAGGAATACATAACACTCCACAAATCATATTATATCCTACCATGAAACATAGAAATGTGATGCGATATCGCGTTTTAAGAATCATAAGAACTCTATTGCTAAGATACGTAGACATCTGCAAACGCTAGTTCCTTGCGAGAAAGTGTCGCATTTACATTCATTTGAAGTGTTGACGACGGATACATAACACTTCGCAAATCATATTATACCTTACCATGAAACATAGAAATGAGATGCGATATCGCGTTTTAAGAATCATAAGAACTCTATTGCTACGATACGTAGACATCTGCAAACGCTATTCCCTTGCAAGGAAGTGTCGCATTTCATTCATTTTAATCGTAGACGAGGAATGCATAACACATCGCAATGAATAATATATCTTATCATGAAACATAGATATGAAATGCAATATCTCGTTTTAAGAAGCATTTGAACTCTATTGCTTCGATACGTAGACATCTGCAAACGCTATTTCCTTGCAAGGAAGTGTCGCATTTACATTCATTTGAAGTGTAGACGAGGAATACACAACAGTTCGCAAATCATATTATATCTTACCATGAAACATAGAAATGAGATGCGATATCGCGTTTTAAGAATCATAAGAACTCTACTGCTACGATACGTAGACATCTGCAAACGCTATTTTGCTTGCAAGGAAGTGTCGCATTTACATTCATTTGATGTGTAGACGAGGAATACATAATACTTCGCAAATCATATTATATCTTACCATGAAACATAGAAATGAGATGCGATATCGCGTTTTAAGAATCATAAGAACACTATTTCTACGATACGTAGACATCTGCAAACGCTATTTCCTTGCAAGGAAGTGTCGCATTTACATTCATTTGATGTGCAGACGAGGAATACATAACACTTCGCAAGTCATATTATATCTTACCATGAAACATAGAAATGAGATGCGATATCGCGTTTTAAGAATCATAAGAACACTATTGCTACGATACATAGACATCTGCAAACGCTACTTCCTTGCAAGGAAGTGTCGCATTTACATTCATTTGAAGTGTAGACGAGGAATACATAACACTCCGCAAATCATATTATACCTTTGTGACGTCAGGCGTACCGCCTGCCACCCTCCGGCGTCAACCTCTTCTCCAGCGGCATCCGTATCCAGAGCCCCTGTACGCGGGCCACCCGCCGACACGCCGCTCCAGTATTCAGAGACGACGATACGAGAGAGAGGAAGGGTACTCGACACACGTCAGGGAAGACCTCACCCCACGTTACGAGGGCGAGGAGCACCACACCACGTACCGTATCGAGTCACCGGCGATCACGCACCCGTACACCCTCTTCTCGTATATGCGATCATAGTATAAGTACACTACTCATTTCTGTACATACACCACAACACACATCTAGATTTAAATACATACATGTACATACGCCGCCTAGTCGTTACGCTAGAGATAAGTTGCGATGCGCTCGCGCGCGCACTCGACGCTCGCGGCTCACGCTCAACGCGGGCCGCTCCCCACTCCGACCGGCCGCCCCACCGCTAGGGCCGAGCGGCCGCCCTACTCCAACCGTCCGCCCCACCGCGAGGGCCCAGCGACTCGCGCGCCGCGCGACCCGAAGAGGTCGCGGATGCGAGATCTGATAGACACTTCTAATCGCGCCTCCGAACGAGACACATCTAGTCTCGACTCCGAACCGAGGAGTTCTCTCCGACTCGAGCAATTGGCTCATAAGCAACGAGCTACCAGCTCAATGCCTTCGTCTCTATCTCATCTCCGTTAGCGGAGTCCGTAACGTAACTTAGTCCATTTCAATTTCTTGTTATAATCTTAGTTTAATAACTTAGAATTAGTCAAGTGTAGTAACATAGGGAAGTTTAAAGAATATACGTAGTTTATACCAGATACAAATCTTCTTTATTTCAATTACAAGTTCCTCAACTCAATTCCACGGGTACGCTCGCGAATATTACACGTTCCTATAATTCATCTGCGATAGTCCTGAAGGTAGACAGCTAGAGCGAACCAACGCTTAGCCGCTCTTTCTTCAGTCCTGCCGTGATCGAGCATCTTGCGCCCAGGTTGACACTGTACCGCTAGAGCGAACCAGCGCTTAGCCGTGCCGTTATCTTCCGAAGTACAAGTGCTCTTGATGAACTTCGAGACTCCGAAAAAGCGTACACGACGCGCGGGGAGGAAGGAGTTCATGCGTCGTCTGATTCGCGAATACGTGGGCAGTGTTCCTGGATACATCGATCTCTGCACTCGAGTTCCTGTTCCTGCGAAGGATACCTTTTCCGCCGTCCGGCCCGTTCGTGCCCAGGATCGTCCTGTCCAAGCGCCCGTACCCGCCAGCCGGGGTCAGCCCGTCTGGAAACTCATCCCTGTGACCGTACAACCGTTCCAGCCGTACGCCGCAGCAATACCGGTCACGGATCCAAGGCGCTCTCGATACCTGGAACGAGAGTCACAGCGGTAAAATCAAGACATCGAAAGGTAAGTGCCGCGTTAAATATTCGGTAATTAGAGTCCAGAACGCCAACGAACCCGGTCCAGGCGCAATTCGCGTTCGTTTCGGGAACGGCTACGACGTCGTGTCATAGTTTCGAGTGAAATCACACCCCGGGACGTGACACGAAAGTTATTTTTGGTGACAGCGGTGGGATAGCCACGCGTTCTCTCCGGAAATTCCGCCGAAAGAGACCGCGAAACTAGCCATGGCGACACGGACACCACCGACTAAGACGCGCCAGCAAGCACAAAAGGCCGCCGCGATGCTTGATACCGATCGCGACAAACGCACGAGTAGAGCACTCGATTTTCAAGACGCTCTCGCCGAGCCAATTTCTCGCACCGCGCAGCCCAGCACATCCGCGAAACCCGCAGACGCGTCCGATTCAACCAACGCCGCGTTACTTCTGCAGGTAGAAATGTTGCGTCGCGAAATAGAAGCAATTCGCCGAACACCGGACCTAGCACGCGATGATACCGTATCTTTAGATGTTCCGCGAATAGACCCACTTTCTGTTAATAATTCAAGCGCCAATTTCAATGCGCACGGCTCGCAGCACGACGAGCTATCGCTCAAACAGGCGCTTGAAGCCGTTCCAAGCTTCGACGGGCAGAATATTCCAATTCTCCAATTCACGCGCGCTTGTAAACGAGCATACAAGCTCATACCTAACGGTTGCGAGCGAACATTCACGCGTTTGCTGAAGGGAAAACTTAAGGGCCGCGCCTACGCCGCATTAGAGGACGAACCTTGCGAGACGATACTCGAGTTAACCGACGTCCTTCGTAGCTCATTTGGAACCGTGAAATCCGCAGAACATTATCGGGGCGAGCTTACAAACATATACATGCGCGCTCACGAACACATTCTGGATTATATCAGCCGGGTGAAAGACTTAAGGACCGCGATAATTGACTGTGACAGACTCAATGGGCGAGACCCTCAGGAATCCCTCGAAAACGTAAACGCTTTCACCTCGCAGTGCTTTAGAGACGGCTTAATCCCGGAAATAAGAATACAAATGCCGTTAGATTCGTACAGTACGTTACGACAAACTTTCGCCCGAGCACGGGATCTTTTTCAAATTCACGAGCGCGATTGTAATAGGCTCGGTAAAACGCGACCGCGAACAGAATCGCGTGAAAAACGCACGGAGATAATATGCAACAAATGCAATAATTCGGGGCATTACGCGACCGAGTGCAAACTCAGGTCATTCCCTCCGCAGCGATCGCATAACTATCGGGACGACTACCTGCGAACCAGGGACGCGCCAACTCCCGCTAAACGTCCAGTATACGACCAGCCGCGACAAATCGTGACCAGGGACGCGCCGAAGTTTTGCAGGTATTGCAAGAACTCGGGACACGACATCGACGAATGTCGCAAACGCCAGTATCAAAACACCGTAAACAGAAATTCGGGAAACGAAGGTGGCCTCTACACCCGCCGCGAGACAGGTCGCGAGGCCGAGCACCGCATCCGTTCTCTCGCGACGAACAATTCCGACGGGGAAACAAACGAAACGCCGCTGTAAATATCACGGGAAAAACCAGCACACCGAACGTAATTTTAAAAGCAGATCTCTTAGTTTCACCGACGCAGTTCATGATAGACACGGGAGCGGAGATAAATATCATTAAACGTTCGGCTCTCAAACCATCCGCGAGAATCGACGCTTCAGAAATCGTTGTTATAACGGGCGTAACCGATGGCAAAACCGCTACCCTAGGGACGGTAAACCTAGTCATCTACGACCGCGTTGTACCCTTCAACGTCGTCGAGGACAATTTCCCCCTCAAACCGAGCGGAATCCTCGGCTCGGGTTTTTGCAAAGACGCCGAAATTTCTTTCTTAAAAAATTTCATTAAATGGAACGGTCAAAAGATTCCATTCGAGGATAACGTAGAAGCAATCGACGAACCGTCGCCGCAAGCAGAAACTATTCCTCGTCTACCGTCGAAAAATAAACAAACGCCGCGAAAGGAACCTATTCCTCCTCCGCCGCCGCGTCCAGCGCGTAAGCCATCGCCTCCGCCGAAACGCGATGCTCCGCCGAAACTTAAAACCCGGACGGAGAAGAAACCCGTTTCTCCGAAGTCCGTGGATCGTATCTCGATTCCTCCGCGATCGAATATCGGGCTCAAAGTACGCGTAATCAATTCCGATCTCGCCGAAGGGATAATTCCGCGAATTGATATCGCTCCGGGTATTTTCTTCGGGAACGCACTGGTCAAAGTGATCCGAGGCAAAGCGATCACACGAATAATTAATTCGTCCGATCGTGCTGTCGAAATCGCGTTACCGGGAGTAATACTCGAGCCAACGCAAATTATGACTCCCCTCAACGAGGAGGAGAGTCCGTCGTTGTATCCGATTTTTTCCAAGTCTTCCAATTCCGCTGTTTCCGCCGCATCGACCGGCGCAACCCACAAAGGGGTAATCTCTGTTTCCAATTCAAATTCGACACCATTTTCGAAGCGCGAAACTCCTCCTTCGAGCTGCAAAATAGCGAACACGCAGCAAATTTCTTACGCACAGGCTGTTAAAAACAATGTAAAGCGGGTTCCAAAACGAGAATCACCGTTATCGCCGATGCCTGCCGATCTTTCGAAATCTAGACTAGACAGAATAATTAGTCTCCTCCGTCTCGACCACTTAAATTCAGAAGAGAGGGAACACGTCATTCGCCTCATACAAAACACGCAAGAGCTCTTTTATATCGAGGGTGATGAATTAGGGAAAACATCGGTAACCACACACAAAATTCCGACGGTTGACGACCGCCCGGTCAACGTGAAACAGTACCGTTTCCCCCCCGCGCATAAGGAGGAGATTCGACGCCAAGTCGAAAATTTTTTACAAAAGGGTGTCATCTCTCCATCCAAATCGCCATACAATTCGCCACTGTGGGTCGTGCCGAAGAAGCCCGACTCGTTAGGCAATAAGCAGTGGCGCGTCGTCATAGATTACCGCGCGCTCAACGAGAAATCCGTCGCCGATGCTTACCCCCTCCCTTGCATAACCGAGATTCTTGACCAACTCGGGAGTGCGAAGTACTTTAGTACGTTTGACCTCGCGAGCGGGTTCCACCAGATCCCTATGGAACCCGCCGATGCTCCCAAAACTGCCTTCTCTACGCCTCACGGGCATTATGAATTTAAGAGAATGCCTTTTGGTCTAAAAAACGCGCCCGCGACGTTCCAGCGCCTTATGGACAATGTCCTGTCCGGTCTTCAGGGAAATGAAATTTTCGTCTACCTGGATGACATTGTACTCTATGCCAGCTCTCTTCAGGAACATCGACTCAAATACGAAAAATTATCTCAAAGGCTCAAAGAAGCTAATTTGGTACTACAACCAGACAAATGCGAGTTCCTGAGGAGAGAAGTCAGCTATTTAGGACATATAATTAGCGAACATGGCGTAAAGCCGGACCCTGCAAAAATAAGCGCCGTCAAAAATTTTCCGCGCCCTCGAAATGCTAAACAAGTCAAACAATTCCTCGGGCTTGCGGGATACTATCGGCGATTCATCGCGAATTTTTCAAAAACTGCTAAACCGCTCACGAATCTATTAAAAAAGGACGCGCCCTTTGTATGGCGCAACGATCACGAAAATTCATTCGTTAAACTTCGGGACTGTCTATGCGAGGCACCGATACTGCAGTACCCAAATTTCAAACAGCCCTTCGTGATCACAACAGACGCATCCGCCGAAGCGATCGGCGCTATCCTAAGTCAAGGGCCCATAGGTCGCGACTTACCAATCGCGTACGCTTCGCGATTACTGAATACCGCGGAGAAAAACTACTCCACGATCGAGAAGGAGTGTCTGGCGATAGTCTACGCCGTCCACTACTTTCGGCCATACGTATACGGTAACCAATTCAAACTCGTTACCGACCATCGACCGTTAGTGTGGATGAACTCGGTCAAGGACCCGTCCAGTAGGTTAGTGCGATGGAGGCTCAAATTAGCGGAATTCGACTATGAAATGGTCTACAAAAGCGGTAAAACGAATCTTAATGCGGACGCACTGTCGCGAAATCCCATTCAAGTTTTCCCGCTATCCTATTCCGATAACTCAGAGGACGACATCTTTGAAGTCGCCCCGGAAATCCGCAAGAAATATGCCACTCCAGCGCCTCCTCCCACACCGATAACCTCGGGAACCGAATTACCGACACCGGACACTCCCTTCCTTACCAACACGCCATCATCCCCGCACGCCATTACCGACAGCACAGACATTTATACTCCCGCGCCAAATGAACACTTCAGGCGCGAACCCTTGTTCATGTTCAGCCGTGATGCATTGTCAACGCGACGAGACAACTTAGTTGTTTTCGTTACGCAATCGGGGCATCCGTATGACACGGGCGCCAAAGATTTAGAAAAAGCTGGCAAATTCCTTTCCAACAGAGACCTCGTTCTTACAAAAGCCAAAGTCGTAAGAATCGAAGATCAATTCCAGATTCAACTTCCAATTATTGAACACTCCAGCCGATCGATCGACTTCCAGACAGCAATTGAAACCTTCCGATCACTGTGCGACGTAACAATCGAACTCCAACTACAATCATTCAGCATCGCACAAACATTCCTCGACTCCTTATCCTGGTCCCGAATCCAAAAGATCCTTCAGGACCTCTTCTACGAGACGAACATCCAAATTACGGTCTGCCAGGGCCTGATTCAAACTCCATCGGTCGAGGACCGACTAAAAATAATCAGGGAAAATCACGACTCTCCTGTGGGTGGCCACAAGGGAGTAAATAAAACATATTCCCGTATTAGGCAAAAATACTTCTGGCCTAATATGAAAACTCAAATTCAGGAGTATATCGGCAGATGTAAAAGCTGCCAGACAGAGAAACTGGTCAGAGTTAAGACCAGACAACCTCTTACGTTAACCGACACACCTGGCAGAGCTTTCGACAAAATTTCGATGGATGTAATGGGTCCTCTCCCCGCAACTCCCGATGGCTTTACGAGCATACTCACAATCCAAGATCTCCTTACGAAATACTCAGTCGCCGTCCCACTCAAATCGACCACAGCAATCGACATTGCGGACGCATTAATTAAAGAATTCATCTGCAAGTTCGGATGCCCGAAGGGCATACTAACAGATCAGGGCGCGAATTTTATAAACAGCTTGATCAAGGCCATAGCCATCAAGTTCCGCATCAAGCAATATAAATCCACCGCCTTCCATCCGCAAACCAATGGATCCGTCGAGAGATCACATCACGTCCTGGCCGAGTATCTGAAACATTACATAGAGTCGAGCAACGATTGGGAGAAATGGTTGCCATATGCAATGTTTTCTTATAACACAAGCGTGCACGAAGGCACGTTGTACACACCGCACGAATTAGTATTCGGCAGGATAGCCAGGACTCCGTCAGCCACTCCTTTTCAGGACAGCTCTGAAAATGAGAGTTATAACGATTATCTTATAGAACTGCACGAAAGAATCGCCAAATCCCAAGAGTTAGCTAAAGCCAACTTAGATAGCGCGAAACGTAGATCTAAGTATTATTACGACCGAAATATAAACGTCCAAAATTTCGAGGTAGGCCAATGGGTGTATCTTTTGAAAGAACCAAACAAGCATAAGTTTCAAGCGCAATACACCGGCCCGTACAGAATCCTAGAAATTTTGGGCAATTGCAAAGTCAAATTAAATGTTAAAGGGCGCCATAAGATTGTTCATACGAACAAGATTAAATTGTGTAAGCGAATGCGTAGTATGCACAGAGTGAGCATGAATGAGAGAACAGTGACAAGAACTGAAAGTAAACTCAGTGAGTGCAGTGCTATGCGAACGAACACTATAAGTGAAAGTGACGAAAGTTCCTCCACCGCAGAGGAAACCCGTATACAAGGCCCAGCATCCAAACGTCTTCGCCAAGGCGAAACAGGAGAGAGCACGCAGTTCCTACAGCAATCCGTCGCCAGAATCCAGAAACGGCCCCAGCATCCCGACGTCCATGGACCAGACAAGAGATCTCGGCATGGCCGAGATTCTTTTCCCAAGGGGGGTGGTGTGACGTCAGGCGTACCGCCTGCCACCCTCCGGCGTCAACCTCTTCTCCAGCGGCATCCGTATCCAGAGCCCCTGTACGCGGGCCACCCGCCGACACGCCGCTCCAGTATTCAGAGACGACGATACGAGAGAGAGGAAGGGTACTCGACACACGTCAGGGAAGACCTCACCCCACGTTACGAGGGCGAGGAGCACCACACCACGTACCGTATCGAGTCACCGGCGATCACGCACCCGTACACCCTCTTCTCGTATATGCGATCATAGTATAAGTACACTACTCATTTCTGTACATACACCACAACACACATCTAGATTTAAATACATACATGTACATACGCCGCCTAGTCGTTACGCTAGAGATAAGTTGCGATGCGCTCGCGCGCGCACTCGACGCTCGCGGCTCACGCTCAACGCGGGCCGCTCCCCACTCCGACCGGCCGCCCCACCGCTAGGGCCGAGCGGCCGCCCTACTCCAACCGTCCGCCCCACCGCGAGGGCCCAGCGACTCGCGCGCCGCGCGACCCGAGGAGGTCGCGGATGCGAGATCTGATAGACACTTCTAATCGCGCCTCCGAACGAGACACATCTAGTCTCGACTCCGAACCGAGGAGTTCTCTCCGACTCGAGCAATTGGCTCATAAGCAACGAGCTACCAGCTCAATGCCTTCGTCTCTATCTCATCTCCGTTAGCGGAGTCCGTAACGTAACTTAGTCCATTTCAATTTCTTGTTATAATATTAGTTTAATAACTTAGAATTAGTCAAGTGTAGTAACATAGGGAAGTTTAAAGAATATACGTAGTTTATACCAGATACAAATCTTCTTTATTTCAATTACAAGTTCCTCAACTCAATTCCACGGGTACGCTCGCGAATATTACACGTTCCTATAATTCATCTGCGATAGTCCTGAAGGTAGACAGCTAGAGCGAACCAACGCTTAGCCGCTCTTTCTTCAGTCCTGCCGTGATCGAGCATCTTGCGCCCAGGTTGACACTGTACCGCTAGAGCGAACCAGCGCTTAGCCGTGCCGTTATCTTCCGAAGTACAAGTGCTCTTGATGAACTTCGAGACTCCGAAAAAGCGTACACGACGCGCGGGGAGGAAGGAGTTCATGCGTCGTCTGATTCGCGAATACGTGGGCAGTGTTCCTGGATACATCGATCTCTGCACTCGAGTTCCTGTTCCTGCGAAGGATACCTTTTCCGCCGTCCGGCCCGTTCGTGCCCAGGATCGTCCTGTCCCAGCGCCCGTACCCGCCAGCCGGGGTCAGCCCGTCTGGAAACTCATCCCTGTGACCGTACAACCGTTCCAGCCGTACGCCGCAGCAATACCGGTCACGGATCCAAGGCGCTCTCGATACCTGGAACGAGAGTCACAGCGGTAAAATCAAGACATCGAAAGGTAAGTGCCGCGTTAAATATTCGGTAATTAGAGTCCAGAACGCCAACGAACCCGGTCCAGGCGCAATTCGCGTTCGTTTCGGGAACGGCTACGACGTCGTGTCATAGTTTCGAGTGAAATCACACCCCGGGACGTGACAATCGCATCTCATTTCTATGTTTCATGGTAAGATATAATATGATTTGCGAAGTGTTATGTATTCCACGTCTACACTTCAAATGAATGTGAATGTGACACTTCCTCGCTAGGAAATAGCGTTTGCAGATGTCTGCGTATCGTAGCAGTAGAGTTCTAATGCTTCTTAAAACGCTATATCGCATCTCATTTCTATGTTTCATGGTAAGATACAATATGATTTGCGAAGTGTTATGTATTCCTCGTCTACACTTCAAATGAGTGTGAATGCGACACTTTCTCGCTAGGAAAGAGCGTTTGCAGATGTCTACGTATCGTTGCAATAGAGTTCTTATGATTCTTAAAACGCGATATCGCATCTCATTTCTATGTTTCATGGTAAGATATAATATTCATTGCGAAGTGTTATGCATTCCTCGCCTACGATTCAAATGAATGTAAATGCGACACTTCCTTGCAAGGAAATAGCGTTTGCAGATGTCTATGGTACCGTAGCAATAGAGTTCTAATGCTTCTTAAAACGCGATATCGCATCTCATTCCTATGTTTCATGGTAAGATATAATATGATTTGCGAAGTGTTATGTATTCCTCGTCTACACTTCAAATGAATGTGAATGCGACACTTCCTCGCTAGGAAATAGCGTTTGCAGATGTCTGCGTATCGTAGCAGTAGAGTTCTAATGATTCTTAAAACGCGATATCGCATTACATTTCTATGTTTCATGGCAAGATATAATATGATTTGCGAAGTGTCATGCATTCCTCGTCTACGATTCAGATGAATGTAAATGCGACACTTCCTTGCAAGGAAATAGCGTTTGAAGATGTCTACGTATCGTAGCAATAGAGTTCTAATGCTTCTTAAAACGCGATATCGCATCTCATTTCTATGTTTCATGGTAAGATATAATATGATTTGCGAAGTGTTATGCATTCCTCGTCTACGATTCAAATGAATGTAAATGCGACACTTCCTTGAAAGGAAATAGCGTTTGCAGATGTGTACGTATCGTAGCAATAGAGTTCTTATGATTCTTAGAACGCTATATTGCATCTCATTTTTACGTTTCATGGTAAGATATAATATGATTTGCGAAGTGTTATGTATTCCTCGTCTACACTTCAAATGAATGTAAATGCGACACTTCTTTGCTAGGAAATAGCGTTTGCAAATGTCTACCTATCGTAGCAATAGTGTTCTAATGCTTCTTAAAACGCGATATCGCATCTCATTCCTATGTTTCATGGTAAGATATAATATGATTTGCGAAGTGTTATGTATTCCTCGTCTACACTTCAAATGAATGTGAATGCGACACTTCCTCGCTAGGAAATAGCGTTTGCAGATGTCTGCGTATCGTAGCAGTAGAGTTCTAATGATTCTTAAAACGCGATATCGCATTACATTTCTATGTTTCATGGCAAGATATAATATGATTTGCGAAGTGTCATGCATTCCTCGTCTACGATTCAGATGAATGTAAATGCGACACTTCCTTGCAAGGAAATAGCGTTTGAAGATGTCTACGTATCGTAGCAATAGAGTTCTAATGCTTCTTAAAACGCGATATCGCATCTCATTTCTATGTTTCATGGTAAGATATAATATGATTTGCGAAGTGTTATGCATTCCTCGTCTACGATTCAAATGAATGTAAATGCGACACTTCCTTGAAAGGAAATAGCGTTTGCAGATGTGTACGTATCGTAGCAATAGAGTTCTTATGATTCTTAGAACGCTATATTGCATCTCATTTTTACGTTTCATGGTAAGATATAATATGATTTGCGAAGTGTTATGTATTCCTCGTCTACACTTCAAATGAATGTAAATGCGACACATCTTTGCTAGGAAATAGCGTTTGCAAATGTCTACCTATCGTAGCAATAGTGTTCTAATGCTTCTTAAAACGCGATATCGCATCTCATTTCTATGATTCATGGTAAGATATAATATGATTTGCGAAGTATCATGTATTCCTCGTCTACACTTCAAATGAATGTAAATGCGACACTTCCTTGCTAGGAAATAGCGATTGCAGATGTCTACGTATCGTAGCAATAGAGTTCATATGATTCTTAAAACGCGATATCGCATCTCATTTCTATGTTTCATGGTAAGATATAACATGATTTGCGAAGTGTTATGTATTCCTCGTCTACACTTCAAATGAATGTGAATGCGACACTTCCTCGCTAGGAAATAGCGTTTGCAGATGTCTACGTATCGTAGCATTGGATTTCTGATGCTTCTTAAAACGCGATATCGCATCTCATTTCTATGTTTCATGGTAAGATATAATATGATTTGCGAAGTGTTATGTATTCCTCGTCTACACTTCAAATGAATGTAAATGCGACACATCTTTGCAAGGAAATAGCGTTTGCAGATGTCTACGTATCATTGCAATAGAGTTCTTATGATTCTTAAAACGCGATATCGCATCTCATTTCTATGTTTCATGGTAAGGTATAATATGATTTGCGGAGTGTTATGTATTCCTCGTCTACACTTCAAATGAATGTAAATGCGACACTTCCTTGCAAGGAAATAGCTTTTGCAGATGTCTACGTATCGTAGCAATGGCTTTCTGATGCTTCTTAAAACGCGATATCGCATTACATTTCTGTGTTTCATGGCAAGATATAATATGATTTGCGAAGTGTCATGCATTCCTCGTCTACGATTCAGATGAATGTAAATGCGACACTTCCTTGCAAGGAAATAGCGTTTGAAGATGTCTACGTACCGTAGCAATAGAGTTCTAATGCTTCTTAAAACGCGATATCGCATCTCATTTCTATGTTTCATGGTAAGATATAATATGATTTGCGAAGTGTTATGCATTCCTCGTCTACGATTCAAATGAATGTAAATGCGACACTTCCTTGAAAGGAAATAGCGTTTGTAGATGTGTACGTATCGTAGCAATAGAGTTCTTATGATTCTTAGAACGCTATATTGCATCTCATTTTTACGTTTCATGGTAAGATATAATATGATTTGCGAAGTGTTATGTATTCCTCGTCTACACTTCAAATGAATGTAAATGCGACACTTCTTTGCTAGGAAATAGCGTTTGCAAATGTCTACCTATCGTAGCAATAGTGTTCTAATGCTTCTTAAAACGCGATATCGCATCTCATTTCTATGATTCATGGTAAGATATAATATGATTTGCGAAGTATCATGTATTCCTCGTCTACACTTCAAATGAATGTAAATGCGACACTTCCTTGCTAGGAAATAGCGATTGCAGATGTCTACGTATCGTAGCAATAGAGATCATATGATTCTTAAAACGCGATATCGCATCTCATTTCTATGTTTCATGGTAAGATATAACATGATTTGCGAAGTGTTATGTATTCCTCGTCTACACTTCAAATGAATGTGAATGCGATACTTCCTCGCTAGGAAATAGCGTTTGCAGATGTCTACGTATCGTAGCAGTAGTGTTCTAATGCTTCTTAGAACGCGATGTAGCATCTCATTTCTATGTTTCATGATAAGATATAATATGATTTGCGAAGTGTCATGTATTCCTCGTCTACACATCAAATGAATGTAAATGCGACACCTCCTTGCAAGGAAATAGCGTTTGCAGATGTCTACGTATCGAAGCAATAGAGGTCAAATGCTTCTTAAAACGCGATATCACATCTCATTCCTATGTTTCATGGTAAGATATAATATAATTTGCGAAGTATCATGTATTCCTCATCTACACTTCAAATGAATGTAAATGCGACACTTTCTTGCAAGGAAATAGCGTTTGCAGATGTCTACGTATCGTAGCATTGGATTTCTGATGCTTCTTAAAACGCGATATCGCATCTCATTTCTATGTTTCATGGTAAGATATAATATGATTTGCGAAGTGTTATGTATTCCTCGTCTACACTTCAAATGAATGTAAATGCGACACATCTTTGCAAGGAAATAGCGTTTGCAGATGTCTACGTATCGTTGCAATAGAGTTCCTATGATTCTTAAAACACGATATCGCATCTCATTTCTATGTTTCATGGTAAGGTATAATATGATTTGCGGAGTGTTATGTATTCCTCGTCTACACTTCAAATGAATGTAAATGCGACACTTCCTTGCAAGGAAATAGCGTGTGCAGATGTCTACGTATCGTAGCAATAGAGTTCTTATGATTCTTAAAACGCGATATCGCATCTCATTTATATGTTTCATGGTAAGGTATAATATGATATGCGAAGTGTTATGTATCCGTCGACTACACTTCAAATGAATGTAAATGCGACACTTTCTTGCAAGGAAATAGCGTTTGCAGATGTCTACGTATCGTAGCATTGGATTTCTGATGCTTCTTAAAACGCGATATCGCATCTCATTTCTATGTTTCATGGTAAGATATAATATGAATTGCGAAGTGTTATGTATTCCTCGTCTACACTTCAAATGAATGTAAATGCGACACTTCTTTGCAAGGAAATAGCGTTTGCAGATGTCTACGTATTGTTGCAATAGAGTTCTTATGATTCTTAAAACGCGATATCGCATCTCATTTCTATGTTTCATGGTAAGGTATAATATGATTTGCGGAGTGCTATGTATTCCTCGTCTACACTTCAAATGAATGTAAATGCGACACTTCCTTGCAAGGAAATAGCGTTTGCAGATGTCTACGTATCGTAGCATTGGATTTCTGATGCTTCTTAAAACGCGATATCGCATCTCATTTCTATGTTTCATGGTAAGGTATAATATGATTTGCGGAGTGCTATGTATTCCTCGTCTACACTTCAAATGAATGTAAATGCGACACTTCCTTGCAAGGAAATAGCTTTTGCAGATGTCTACGTATCGTAGCAATGGCTTTCTGATGCTTCTTAAAACGCGATATCGCATGTCATTTCTATGTTTCATGGTAAGATATAATATGATTTGCGAAGTGTTATGTATTCCTCGTCTACACTTCAAATGAATGTAAATGCGACACTTCTTTGCAAGGAAATAGCGTTTGCAGATGTCTACGTATCGAAGCAATAGAGTTCTATAGATTCTTAAAACGCGATATTGCATCTCATTTCTATGTTTCATGGTAAGATATAATATGATTTGCGAATTGTCATGTATTCCTCGTCCACACTTCAAATGAATGTGAATGCGACAGTTCCTTGCAAGGAAATAGCGTGTGCAGATGTCTACGTATCGTAGCAATAGAGTTCTTATGATTCTTAAAACGCGATATCGCATCTCATTTATATGTTTCATGGTAAGGTATAATATGATATGCGAAGTGTTATGTATCCGTCGACTACACTTCAAATGAATGTAAATGCGACACTTTCTTGCAAGGAAATAGCGTTTGCAGATGTCTACGTATCGTAGCATTGGATTTCTGATGCTTCTTAAAACGCGATATCGCATCTCATTTCTATGTTTCATGGTAAGATATAATATGAATTGCGGAGTGTTATGTATTCCTCGTCTGCACTTCTAATGAATGTAAATGCGACACTTCTTTGCAAGGAAATAGCGTTTGCAGATGTCTACGTATCGTAGCAATAGTGTTCTTATGATTCTTAAAACGCGATATCGCATCTCATTTCTATGTTTCATGGTAAGATACAATATGATTTGCGGAGTGTTATGTACTCCTCGTCTACACTTCAAATGAATGTAAATGCGACACTTCCTTGCAAGGAAATAGCGTTTGCAAATGTCTACCTATCGTAGCAGTAGTGTTCTAATGCTTCTTAGAACGCGATGTAGCATCTCATTTCTATGTTTCATGGTAAGATATAATATGATTTGCGAACTGTTATGTATTCCTCGTCTACACTTCAAATGAATGTAAATGCGACACTTCCTTGCAAGGAAATAGCGTTTGCAGATGTCTACGTATCGAAGCAATAGAGTTCTAATGCTTCTTAAAACGCGATATCGCATCTCATTTCTATGTTTCATGGTAAGATATAATATGATTTGCGAAGTGTTATGTATTCCTCGTCTACACATCAAATGAATGTAAATGCGACACTTCCTTGCAAGGAAATAGCGTTTGCAGATATCTACGTATCGTAGCAATAGAGTTTTTATGATTCTTAAAACGCGATATCGCATCACATTTCTATGATTCATGGTAAGATATAATATGATTTGCGGAGTGTTATGTATTCCTCGTCTACACTTCAAATGAATGTGAATGCCACACTTCCTCGCTAGGAAATAGCGTTTGCAGATGTCTACGTGTCGAAGCAATAGAGTTCTAATGCTTCTTAAAACGCGATATCGCATCTCATTTCTATGTTTCATGGTAAAGTATAATATGAGTTGCGAAGTGTTATGTATTCCTCGTCTACACTTCAAATGAATGTAAATGCGACACTTTCTTGCAAGGAAATAGCGTTTGCAGATGTCTACGTATCGTAGCAATGGATTTCTGATGCTTCTTAAAACGCGATATGGCATCTCATTTCTATGTTTCATGGTAAGATATAATATGATTTGCGAATTGTCATGTATTCCTCGTCCACACTTCAAATGAATGTGAATGCGACAGTTCCTTGCAAGGAAATAGCTTTTGCAGATGTCTACGTATCGTAGCAATGGCTTTCTGATGCTTCTTAAAACGCGATATCGCATGTCATTTCTATGTTTCATGGTGAGATATAATATGATTTGCGAAGTGTTATGTATTCCTCGTCTACACTTCAAATGAATGTAAATGCGACACTTCTTTGCAAGGAAATAGCGTTTGCAGATGTGTACGTATCGTAGCAATAGAGTTCTTATGATTCTTAGAACGCTATATTGCATCTCATTTTTACGTTTCATGGTAAGATATAATATGATTTGCGAAGTGTTATGTATTCCTCGTCTACACTTCAAATGAATGTAAATGCGACACATCTTTGCTAGGAAATAGCGTTTGCAAATGTCTACCTATCGTAGCAATAGTGTTCTAATGCTTCTTAAAACGCGATATCGCATCTCATTTCTATGATTCATGGTAAGATATAATATGATTTGCGAAGTATCATGTATTCCTCGTCTACACTTCAAATGAATGTAAATGCGACACTTCCTTGCTAGGAAATAGCGATTGCAGATGTCTACGTATCGTAGCAATAGAGTTCATATGATTCTTAAAACGCGATATCGCATCTCATTTCTATGTTTCATGGTAAGATATAACATGATTTGCGAAGTGTTATGTATTCCTCGTCTACACTTCAAATGAATGTGAATGCGACACTTCCTCGCTAGGAAATAGCGTTTGCAGATGTCTACGTATCGTAGCATTGGATTTCTGATGCTTCTTAAAACGCGATATCGCATCTCATTTCTATGTTTCATGGTAAGATATAATATGATTTGCGAAGTGTTATGTATTCCTCGTCTACACTTCAAATGAATGTAAATGCGACACATCTTTGCAAGGAAATAGCGTTTGCAGATGTCTACGTATCATTGCAATAGAGATCATATGATTCTTAAAACGCGATATCGCATCTCATTTCTATGTTTCATGGTAAGATATAACATGATTTGCGAAGTGTTATGTATTCCTCGTCTACACTTCAAATGAATGTGAATGCGATACTTCCTCGCTAGGAAATAGCGTTTGCAGATGTCTACGTATCGTAGCAGTAGTGTTCTAATGCTTCTTAGAACGCGATGTAGCATCTCATTTCTATGTTTCATGATAAGATATAATATGATTTGCGAAGTGTCATGTATTCCTCGTCTACACATCAAATGAATGTAAATGCGACACCTCCTTGCAAGGAAATAGCGTTTGCAGATGTCTACGTATCGAAGCAATAGAGTTCAAATGCTTCTTAAAACGCGATATCACATCTCATTCCTATGTTTCATGGTAAGATATAATATAATTTGCGAAGTATCATGTATTCCTCATCTACACTTCAAATGAATGTAAATGCGACACTTTCTTGCAAGGAAATAGCGTTTGCAGATGTCTACGTATCGTAGCATTGGATTTCTGATGCTTCTTAAAACGCGATATCGCATCTCATTTCTATGTTTCATGGTAAGATATAATATGATTTGCGAAGTGTTATGTATTCCTCGTCTACACTTCAAATGAATGTAAATGCGACACATCTTTGCAAGGAAATAGCGTTTGCAGATGTCTACGTATCGTTGCAATAGAGTTCCTATGATTCTTAAAACGCGATATCGCATCTCATTTCTATGTTTCATGGTAAGGTATAATATGATTTGCGGAGTGTTATGTATTCCTCGTCTACACTTCAAATGAATGTAAATGCGACACTTCCTTGCAAGGAAATAGCGTGTGCAGATGTCTACGTATCGTAGCAATAGAGTTCTTATGATTCTTAAAACGCGATATCGCATCTCATTTATATGTTTCATGGTAAGGTATAATATGATATGCGAAGTGTTATGTATCCGTCGACTACACTTCAAATGAATGTAAATGCGACACTTTCTTGCAAGGAAATAGCGTTTGCAGATGTCTACGTATCGTAGCATTGGATTTCTGATGCTTCTTAAAACGCGATATCGCATCTCATTTCTATGTTTCATGGTAAGATATAATATGATTTGCGAAGTGTTATGTATTCCTCGTCTACACTTCAAATGAATGTAAATGCGACACTTCTTTGCAAGGAAATAGCGTTTGCAGATGTCTACGTATCGAAGCAATAGAGTTCTATAGATTCTTAAAACGCGATATTGCATCTCATTTCTATGTTTCATGGTAAGATATAATATGATTTGCGAAGTGTTATGTATTCCACGTCTACACTTCAAATGAATGTAAATGCGACACTTCTTTGCAAGGAAATAGCGTTTGCAGATGTCTACGTATCGTAGCAATAGAGTTCTTATGATTCTTAAAACGCGATATCGCATCTCATTTCTATGTTTCATGGTAAGATATAATATGATTTGCGGAGTGTTATGTATTCCTCGTCTGCACTTCTAATGAATGTAAATGCGACACTTCTTTGCAAGGAAATAGCGTTTGCAGATGTCTACGTATCGTAGCAATAGTGTTCTTATGATTCTTAAAACGCGATATCGCATCTCATTTCTATGTTTCATGGTAAGATACAATATGATTTGCGGAGTGTTATGTACTCCTCGTCTACACTTCAAATGAATGTAAATGCGACACTTCCTTGCAAGGAAATAGCGTTTGCAAATGTCTACCTATCGTAGCAGTAGTGTTCTAATGCTTCTTAGAACGCGATGTAGCATCTCATTTCTATGTTTCATGGTAAGATATAATATGATTTGCGAACTGTTATGTATTCCTCGTCTACACTTCAAATGAATGTAAATGCGACACTTCCTTGCAAGGAAATAGCGTTTGCAGATGTCTACGTATCGAAGCAATAGAGTTCTAATGCTTCTTAAAACGCGATATCGCATCTCATTTCTATGTTTCATGGTAAGATATAATATGATTTGCGAAGTGTTATGTATTCCTCGTCTACACATCAAATGAATGTAAATGCGACACTTCCTTGCAAGGAAATAGCGTTGGCAGATATCTACGTATCGTAGCAATAGAGTTTTTATGATTCTTAAAACGCGATATCGCATCACATTTCTATGATTCATGGTAAGATATAATATGATTTGCGGAGTGTTATGTATTCCTCGTCTACACTTCAAATGAATGTGAATGCCACACTTCCTCGCTAGGAAATAGCGTTTGCAGATGTCTACGTGTCGAAGCAATAGAGTTCTAATGCTTCTTAAAACGCGATATCGCATCTCATTTCTATGTTTCATGGTAAAGTATAATATGAGTTGCGAAGTGTTATGTATTCCTCGTCTACACTTCAAATGAATGTAAATGCGACACTTTCTTGCAAGGAAATAGCGTTTGCAGATGTCTACGTATCGTAGCAATGGATTTCTGATGCTTCTTAAAACGCGATATGGCATCTCATTTCTATGTTTCATGGTAAGATATAATATGATTTGCGAATTGTCATGTATTCCTCGTCCACACTTCAAATGAATGTGAATGCGACAGTTCCTCGCTAGGAAATAGCGTTTGCAGATGTCTACGTATCGTAGCAGTTGAGTTCTAATGCCTCTTAAAACGCGATATCGCATCTCATTTCTATGTTTCATGGTAAGATATAATATGATTTGCGAAATGTTATGTATTCCTTGTCTACACACCAAATGAATGTAAATGCGACACTTCCTTGCAAGGAAATAGCTTTTGCAGATGTCTACGTATCGTAGCAATGGCTTTCTGATGCTTCTTAAAACGCGATATCGCATGTCATTTCTATGTTTCATGGTGAGATATAATATGATTTGCGAAGTGTTATGTATTCCTCGTCTACACTTCAAATGAATGTAAATGCGACACTTCTTTGCAAGGAAATAGCGTTTGCAGATGTCTACGTATCGAAGCAATAGAGTTCTATAGATTCTTAAAACGCGATATTGCATCTCATTTCTATGTTTCATGGTAAGATATAATATGATTTGCGAAGTGTTATGTATTCCACGTCTACACTTCAAATGAATGTAAATGCGACACTTCTTTGCAAGGAAATAGCGTTTGCAGATGTCTACGTATCGTAGCAATAGAGTTCTTATGATTCTTAAAACGCGATATCGCATCTCATTTCTATGTTTCATGGTAAGATATAATATGATTTGCGGAGTGTTATGTATTCCTCGTCTGCACTTCTAATGAATGTAAATGCGACACTTCTTTGCAAGGAAATAGCGTTTGCAGATGTCTACGTATCGAAGCAATAGAGTTCTATAGATTCTTAAAACGCGATATTGCATCTCATTTCTATGTTTCATGGTAAGATATAATATGATTTGCGGAGTGTTATGTATTCCACGTCTACACTTCAAATGAATGTAAATGCGACACTTCTTTGCAAGGAAATAGCGTTTGCAGATGTCTACGTATCGTAGCAATAGTGTTCTTATGATTCTTAAAACGCGATATCGCATCTCATTTCTATGTTTCATGGTAAGATACAATATGATTTGCGGAGTGTTATGTACTCCTCGTCTACACTTCAAATGAATGTAAATGCGACACTTCCTTGCAAGGAAATAGCGTTTGCAAATGTCTACCTATCGTAGCAGTAGTGTTCTAATGCTTCTTAGAACGCGATGTAGCATCTCATTTCTATGTTTCATGGTAAGATATAATATGATTTGCGAACTGTTATGTATTCCTCGTATACACTTCAAATGAATGTAAATGCGACACTTCCTTGCAAGGAAATAGCGTTTGCAGATGTCTACGTATCGAAGCAATAGAGTTCTAATGCTTCTTAAAACGCGATATCGCATCTCATTTCTATGTTTCATGGTAAGATATAATATGATTTGCGAAGTGTTATGTATTCCTCGTCTACACATCAAATGAATGTAAATGCGACACTTCCTTGCAAGGAAATAGCGTTTGCAGATATCTACGTATCGTAGCAATAGAGTTTTTATGATTCTTAAAACGCGATATCGCATCACATTTCTATGATTCATGGTAAGATATAATATGATTTGCGGAGTGTTATGTATTCCTCGTCTACACTTCAAATGAATGTGAATGCCACACTTCCTCGCTAGGAAATAGCGTTTGCAGATGTCTACGTGTCGAAGCAATAGAGTTCTAATGCTTCTTAAAACGCGATATCGCATCTCATTTCTATGTTTCATGGTAAAGTATAATATGAGTTGCCAAGTGTTATGTATTCCTCGTCTACACTTCAAATGAATGTAAATGCGACACTTTCTTGCAAGGAAATAGCGTTTGCAGATGTCTACGTATCGTAGCAATGGATTTCTGATGCTTCTTAAAACGCGATATGGCATCTCATTTCTATGTTTCATGGTAAGATATAATATGATTTGCGAATTGTCATGTATTCCTCGTCCACACTTCAAATGAATGTGAATGCGACAGTTCCTCGCTAGGAAATAGCGTTTGCAGATGTCTACGTATCGTAGCAGTTGAGTTCTAATGCCTCTTAAAACGCGATATCGCATCTCATTTCTATGTTTCATGGTAAGATATAATATGATTTGCGAAATGTTATGTATTCCTCGTCTACACACCAAATGAATGTAAATGCGACACTTCCTTGCAAGGAAATAGCTTTTGCAGATGTCTACGTATCGTAGCAATGGCTTTCTGATGCTTCTTAAAACGCGATATCGCATGTCATTTCTATGTTTCATGGTGAGATATAATATGATTTGCGAAGTGTTATGTATTCCTCGTCTACACTTCAAATGAATGTAAATGCGACACTTCTTTGCAAGGAAATAGCGTTTGCAGATGTCTACGTATCGAAGCAATAGAGTTCTATAGATTCTTAAAACGCGATATTGCATCTCATTTCTATGTTTCATGGTAAGATATAATATGATTTGCGAAGTGTTATGTATTCCACGTCTACACTTCAAATGAATGTAAATGCGACACTTCTTTGCAAGGAAATAGCGTTTGCAGATGTCTACGTATCGTAGCAATAGAGTTCTTATGATTCTTAAAACGCGATATCGCATCTCATTTCTATGTTTCATGGTAAGATATAATATGATTTGCGGAGTGTTATGTATTCCTCGTCTGCACTTCTAATGAATGTAAATACGACACTTCTTTGCAAGGAAATAGCGTTCGCAGATGTCTACGTATCGTAGCAATAGAGTTCTTATGATTCTTAAAACGCGATATCGCATCTCATTTCTATGTTTCATGGTAAGATACAATATGATTTGCGAAGTGTTATGTATTCCTCGTCTACACTTCAAATGAATGTGAATGCGACACTTCCTCGCTAGGAAATAGCGTTTGCAGATGTCTACGTATCGAAGCAATGGAGTTCAAATGCTTCTTAAAACGAGATATTGCATCTCATATCTATGTTTCATGATAAGCTATAATATTCATTGCGAAGTGTTATGCATTCTTCGCCTACAATTCAAATGAATGTAAATGCAAAACTTCCTTGCAAGGAAATAGCGTTTGCAGATGTCTACGTATCGTAGCAGTTGAGTTCTAATGCTTCTTAAAACGCGATATCGCACCTCATTCCTATGTTTCATGGTAGGATATAATATGATTTGCGAAGTGTTATGTATTCCTCGTCTACATTTCAAAAGAATGTGAATGCGACACTTCCTCGCTAGGAAATAGCGTTTGCAGATGTCTGCGTATCGTAGCAGTAGAGTTCAAATGCTTCTTAAAACGCGATATCGCATCTCATTTCTATGTTTCATGGTAAGATATAATACGATTTGCGAAGTGTTATGTATTCCTCGGCTACACTTCAAATGAATGTAAATGCGACACTTCTTTGCAAGGAAATAGCGATTGCAGATGTCTACGTATCGTAGCAGTAGAGTTCTTATGATTCTTAAAACGCGATATCGCATCTCATTTCTATGTTTCATGGTAAGATATAATATGATTTGCGAAGTGTTATGTATTCTTCGTCTACACATCAAATGAATGTAAATGAGACACTTCCTTGCAAGGAAATAGCGTTTGCAGATGTCTACGTATCGCAGCAATAGAGTTCTTGTGATTCTTAGAACGCTATATTGCATCTCATTTTTACGTTTCATGGTAAGATATAATATGATTTGCGAAGTGTTATGCATTCCTCGTCTACGATTCAAATGAATGTAAATGCGACACTTCCTTGAAAGGAAATAGCGTTTGCAGATGTGTACGTATCGTAGCAATAGAGTTCTTATGAATCTTAGAACGCTATATTGCATCTCATTTTTACGTTTCATGGTAAGATATAATATGATTTGCGAAGTGTTATGTATTCCTCGTCTACACTTCAAATGAATGTAAATGCGACACTTCTTTGCTAGGAAATAGCGTTTGCAAATGTCTACCTATCGTAGCAATAGTGTTCTAATGCTTCTTAAAACGCGATATCGCATCTCATTTCTATGATTCATGGTAAGATATAATATGATTTGCGAAGTATCATGTATTCCTCGTCTACACTTCAAATGAATGTAAATGCGACACTTCCTTGCTAGGAAATAGCGATTGCAGATGTCTACGTATCGTAGCAATAGAGTTCATATGATTCTTAAAACGCGATATCGCATCTCATTTCTATGTTTCATGGTAAGATATAACATGATTTGCGAAGTGTTATGTATTCCTCGTCTACACTTCAAAAGAATGTGAATGCGATACTTCCTCGCTAGGAAATAGCGTTTGCAGATGTCTACGTATCGAAGCAATAGCTTTCTAATGCTTCTTAAAGCGCGATGTCGCATCTCATTTCTATGTTTCATGATAAGATATAATATGATTTGCGAAGTGTCATGTATTCCTCGTCTACACATCAAATGAATGTAAATGCGACACCTCCTTGCAAGGAAATAGCGTTTGCAGATGTCTACGTATCGAAGCAATAGAGTTCAAATGCTTCTTAAAACGCGATATCACATCTCATTCCTATGTTTCATGGTAAGATATAATATGATTTGCGAAGTATCATGTATTCCTCGTCTACACTTCAAATGAATTTAAATGCGACACTTCCTTGCATGGAAATAGCGTTAGCAGATGTCTACGTATCGAAGCAATAGAGTTCAAATGCTTCTTAAAACGAGATATTGCATCTCATATCTATGTTTCCTGATAAGATATAATACTCATTGCGAAGTGTCATGTATTCCTCGTCTACGATTCAAATGAAAGTAAATGCGACACTTCCTTGCAAGGTAGTAGCGATTGCAAATGTCTACGTATCGAAGCAATAGAGTTCAAATGCTTCTCAAAACGCGATATCGCATCTCATTTCTATGTTTCATGGTGAGATATAATCCGATTTGCGAAGTGTTATGTATTCCTCGGCTACACTTCAAATGAATGTAAATGCGACACTTCTTTGCAAGGAAATAGCTATTGCAGATGTCTACGTATCGTAGCAATAGAGTTCTTATGATTCTTAAAACGCGATATCGCATCTCATTTCTATGTTTCATGGTAAGATACAATATGATTTGCGAAGTGTTATGTATTCCTCGTCTACACTTCAAATGAATGTGAATGCGACACTTCCTCGCTGGGAAATAGCGTTCGCAGATGTCTACGTATCGTAGCAATAGAGTTCTTATGATTCTTAAAACGCGATATCGCATCTCATTTCTATGTTTCATGGTAAGATACAATATGATTTGCGAAGTGTTATGTATTCCTCGTCTACACTTCAAATGAATGTGAATGCGACACTTCCTCGCTAGGAAATAGCGTTTGCAGATGTCTACGTATCGAAGCAATGGAGTTCAAATGCTTCTTAAAACGAGATATTGCATCTCATATCTATGTTTCATGATAAGATATAATATTCATTGCGAAGTGTTATGCATTCTTCGCCTACAATTCAAATGAATGTAAATGCAAAACTTCCTTGCAAGGAAATAGCGTTTGCAGATGTCTACGTATCGTAGCAGTTGAGTTCTAATGCTTCTTAAAACGCGATATCGCACCTCATTCCTATGTTTCATGGTAGGATATAATATGATTTGCGAAGTGTTATGTATTCCTCGTCTACATTTCAAATGAATGTGAATGCGACACTTCCTCGCTAGGAAATAGCGTTTGCAGATGTCTGCGTATCGTAGCAGTAGAGTTCAAATGCTTCTTAAAACGCGATATCGCATCTCATTTCTATGTTTCATGGTAAGATATAATACGATTTGCGAAGTGTTATGTATTCCTCGGCTACACTTCAAATGAATGTAAATGCGACACTTCTTTGCAAGGAAATAGCGATTGCAGATGTCTACGTATCGTAGCAATAGAGTTCTTGTGATTCTTAGAACGCTATATTGCATCTCATTTTTACGTTTCATGGTAAGATATAATATGATTTGCGAAGTGTTATGCATTCCTCGTCTACGATTCAAATGAATGTAAATGCGACACTTCCTTGAAAGGAAATAGCGTTTGCAGATGTGTACGTATCGTAGCAATAGAGTTCTTATGAATCTTAGAACGCTATATTGCATCTCATTTTTACGTTTCATGGTAAGATATAATATGATTTGCGAAGTGTTATGTATTCCTCGTCTACACTTCAAATGAATGTAAATGCGACACTTCTTTGCTAGGAAATAGCGTTTGCAAATGTCTACCTATCGTAGCAATAGTGTTCTAATGCTTCTTAAAACGCGATATCGCATCTCATTTCTATGATTCATGGTAAGATATAATATGATTTGCGAAGTATCATGTATTCCTCGTCTACACTTCAAATGAATGTAAATGCGACACTTCCTTGCTAGGAAATAGCGATTGCAGATGTCTACGTATCGTAGCAATAGAGTTCATATGATTCTTAAAACGCGATATCGCATCTCATTTCTATGTTTCATGGTAAGATATAACATGATTTGCGAAGTGTTATGTATTCCTCGTCTACACTTCAAAAGAATGTGAATGCGATACTTCCTCGCTAGGAAATAGCGTTTGCAGATGTCTACGTATCGAAGCAATAGCTTTCTAATGCTTCTTAAAGCGCGATATCGCATCTCATTTCTATGTTTCATGATAAGATATAATATGATTTGCGAAGTGTCATGTATTCCTCGTCTACACATCAAATGAATGTAAATGCGACACCTCCTTGCAAGGAAATAGCGTTTGCAGATGTCTACGTATCGAAGCAATAGAGTTCAAATGCTTCTTAAAACGCGATATCACATCTCATTCCTATGTTTCATGGTAAGATATAATATGATTTGCGAAGTATCATGTATTCCTCGTCTACACTTCAAATGAATGTAAATGCGACACTTCCTTGCATGGAAATAGCGTTAGCAGATGTCTACGTATCGAAGCAATAGAGTTCAAATGCTTCTTAAAACGAGATATTGCATCTCATATCTATGTTTCCTGATAAGATATAATATTCATTGCGAAGTGTCATGTATTCCTCGTCTACGATTCAAATGAAAGTAAATGCGACACTTCCTTGCAAGGTAGTAGCGATTGCAAATGTCTACGTATCGAAGCAATAGAGTTCAAATGCTTCTCAAAACGCGATATCGCATCTCATTTCTATGTTTCATGGTGAGATATAATCCGATTTGCGAAGTGTTATGTATTCCTCGGCTACACTTCAAATGAATGTAAATGCGACACTTCTTTGCAAGGAAATAGCGATTGCAGATGTCTACGTATCGTAGCAATAGAGTTCTTATGATTCTTAAAACGCGATATCGCATCTCATTTCTATGTTTCATGGTAAGATACAATATGATTTGCGAAGTGTTATGTATTCCTCGTCTACACTTCAAATGAATGTGAATGCGACACTTCCTCGCTGGGAAATAGCGTTCGCAGATGTCTACGTATCGTAGCAATAGAGTTCTTATGATTCTTAAAACGCGATATCGCATCTCATTTCTATGTTTCATGGTAAGATACAATATGATTTGCGAAGTGTTATGTATTCCTCGTCTACACTTCAAATGAATGTGAATGCGACACTTCCTCGCTAGGAAATAGCGTTTGCAGATGTCTACGTATCGAAGCAATGGAGTTCAAATGCTTCTTAAAACGAGATATTGCATCTCATATCTATGTTTCATGATAAGATATAATATTCATTGCGAAGTGTTATGCATTCTTCGCCTACAATTCAAATGAATGTAAATGCAAAACTTCCTTGCAAGGAAATAGCGTTTGCAGATGTCTACGTATCGTAGCAGTTGAGTTCTAATGCTTCTTAAAACGCGATATCGCACCTCATTCCTATGTTTCATGGTAGGATATAATATGATTTGCGAAGTGTTATGTATTCCTCGTCTACATTTCAAATGAATGTGAATGCGACACTTCCTCGCTAGGAAATAGCGTTTGCAGATGTCTGCGTATCGTAGCAGTAGAGTTCAAATGCTTCTTAAAACGCGATATCGCATCTCATTTTTACGTTTCATGGTAAGATATAATATGATTTGCGAAGTGTTATGCATTCCTCGTCTACGATTCAAATGAATGTAAATGCGACACTTCCTTGAAAGGAAATAGCGTTTGCAGATGTGTACGTATCGTAGCAATAGAGTTCTTATGAATCTTAGAACGCTATATTGCATCTCATTTTTACGTTTCATGGTAAGATATAATATGATTTGCGAAGTGTTATGTATTCCTCGTCTACACTTCAAATGAATGTAAATGCGACACTTCTTTGCTAGGAAATAGCGTTTGCAAATGTCTACCTATCGTAGCAATAGTGTTCTAATGCTTCTTAAAACGCGATATCGCATCTCATTTCTATGATTCATGGTAAGATATAATATGATTTGCGAAGTATCATGTATTCCTCGTCTACACTTCAAATGAATGTAAATGCGACACTTGTTTGCTAGGAAATAGCGATTGCAGATGTCTACGTATCGTAGCAATAGAGTTCATATGATTCTTAAAACGCGATATCGCATCTCATTTCTATGTTTCATGGTAAGATATAACATGATTTGCGAAGTGTTATGTATTCCTCGTCTACACTTCAAAAGAATGTGAATGCGATACTTCCTCGCTAGGAAATAGCGTTTGCAGATGTCTACGTATCGAAGCAATAGCTTTCTAATGCTTCTTAAAGCGCGATATCGCATCTCATTTCTATGTTTCATGATAAGATATAATATGATTTGCGAAGTGTCATGTATTCCTCGTCTACACATCAAATGAATGTAAATGCGACACCTCCTTGCAAGGAAATAGCGTTTGCAGATGTCTACGTATCGAAGCAATAGAGTTCAAATGCTTCTTAAAACGCGATATCACATCTCATTCCTATGTTTCATGGTAAGATATAATATGATTTGCGAAGTATCATGTATTCCTCGTCTACACTTCAAATGAATGTAAATGCGACACTTCCTTGCATGGAAATAGCGTTAGCAGATGTCTACGTATCGAAGCAATAGAGTTCAAATGCTTCTTAAAACGAGATATTGCATCTCATATCTATGTTTCCTGATAAGATATAATATTCATTGCGAAGTGTCATGTATTCCTCGTCTACGATTCAAATGAAAGTAAATGCGACACTTCCTTGCAAGGTAGTAGCGATTGCAAATGTCTACGTATCGAAGCAATAGAGTTCAAATGCTTCTCAAAACGCGATATCGCATCTCATTTCTATGTTTCATGGTGAGATATAATCCGATTTGCGAAGTGTTATGTATTCCTCGGCTACACTTCAAATGAATGTGAATGCGACACTTCCTCGCTAGGAAATAGCGTTTGCAGATGTCTACGTATCGAAGCAATGGAGTTCAAATGCTTCTTAAAACGAGATATTGCATCTCATATCTATGTTTCATGATAAGATATAATATTCATTGCGAAGTGTTATGCATTCTTCGCCTACAATTCAAATGAATGTAAATGCAAAACTTCCTTGCAAGGAAATAGCGTTTGCAGATGTCTACGTATCGTAGCAGTTGAGTTCTAATGCTTCTTAAAACGCGATATCGCACCTCATTCCTATGTTTCATGGTAGGATATAATATGATTTGCGAAGTGTTATGTATTCCTCGTCTACATTTCAAATGAATGTGAATGCGACACTTCCTCGCTAGGAAATAGCGTTTGCAGATGTCTGCGTATCGTAGCAGTAGAGTTCAAATGCTTCTTAAAACGCGATATCGCATCTCATTTCTATGTTTCATGGTAAGATATAATACGATTTGCGAAGTGTTATGTATTCCTCGGCTACACTTCAAATGAATGTAAATGCGACACTTCTTTGCAAGGAAATAGCGATTGCAGATGTCTACGTATCGTAGCAGTAGAGTTCTTATGATTCTTAAAACGCGATATCGCATCTCATTTCTATGTTTCATGGTAAGATATAATATGATTTGCGAAGTGTTATGTATTCTTCGTCTACACATCAAATGAATGTAAATGAGACACTTCCTTGCAAGGAAATAGCGTTTGCAGATGTCTACGTATCGTAGCAATAGAGTTCTTGTGATTCTTAGAACGCTATATTGCATCTCATTTTTACGTTTCATGGTAAGATATAATATGATTTGCGAAGTGTTATGCATTCCTCGTCTACGATTCAAATGAATGTAAATGCGACACTTCCTTGAAAGGAAATAGCGTTTGCAGATGTGTACGTATCGTAGCAATAGAGTTCTTATGAATCTTAGAACGCTATATTGCATCTCATTTTTACGTTTCATGGTAAGATATAATATGATTTGCGAAGTGTTATGTATTCCTCGTCTACACTTCAAATGAATGTAAATGCGACACTTCTTTGCTAGGAAATAGCGTTTGCAAATGTCTACCTATCGTAGCAATAGTGTTCTAATGCTTCTTAAAACGCGATATCGCATCTCATTTCTATGATTCATGGTAAGATATAATATGATTTGCGAAGTGTCATGTATTCCTCGTCTACACATCAAATGAATGTAAATGCGACACCTCCTTGCAAGGAAATAGCGTTTGCAGATGTCTACGTATCGAAGCAATAGAGTTCAAATGCTTCTTAAAACGCGATATCACATCTCATTCCTATGTTTCATGGTAAGATATAATATGATTTGCGAAGTATCATGTATTCCTCGTCTACACTTCAAATGAATGTAAATGCGACACTTCCTTGCATGGAAATAGCGTTAGCAGATGTCTACGTATCGAAGCAATAGAGTTCAAATGCTTCTTAAAACGAGATATTGCATCTCATATCTTTGTTTCCTGATAAGATATAATATTCATTGCGAAGTGTCATGTATTCCTCGTCTACGATTCAAATGAAAGTAAATGCGACACTTCCTTGCAAGGTAGTAGCGATTGCACATGTCTACGTATCGTAGCAATAGAGTTCATATCATTCTTAAAAAGCGATATCGCATCTCATTTCTATGTTTCATGGTAAGATAAAACATGATTTGCGAAGTGTTATGTATTCCTCGTCTACACTTCAAATGAATGTGAATGTGACTTCCTCGCTAGGAAATAGCGTTTGCAGATGTCTGCGTATCGTAGCAGTAGAGTTCTAATGCTTCTTAAAACGCGATATCGCATCTCATTTCTATGTTTCATGGTAAGATATAATATGATTTGCGAAGTGTTATGTATTCCTCGTCTACACTTCAAATGAATGTAAATGCGACACTTCTTTGCAAGGAAATAGCGTTTGCAGATGTCTACGTATCGTTGCAATAGAGTTCTTGTGATTCTTAAAACGCGATATCGCATCACATTTCTATGTTTCCTGATAAGATATAATATTCATTGCGAAGTGTCATGTATTCCTCGTCTACGATTCAAATGAAAGTAAATGCGACACTTCCTTGCAAGGTAGTAGCGATTGCACATGTCTACGTATCGTAGCAATAGAGTTCATATCATTCTTAAAAAGCGATATCGCATCTCATTTCTATGTTTCATGGTAAGATAAAACATGATTTGCGAAGTGTTATGTATTCCTCGTCTACACTTCAAATGAATGTGAATGTGACTTCCTCGCTAGGAAATAGCGTTTGCAGATGTCTGCGTATCGTAGCAGTAGAGTTCTAATGCTTCTTAAAACGCGATATCACATCTCATTTCTATGATTCATGGTAAGATATAATATGATTTGCGAAGTATCATGTATTCCTCGTCTACACTTCAAATGAATGTAAATGCGACACTTCCTTGCTAGGAAATAGCGATTGCAGATGTCTACGTATCGTAGCAATAGAGTTCATATGATTCTTAAAACGCGATATCGCATCTCATTTCTATGATTCATGGTAAGATATAATACGATTTGCGAAGTGTTATGTATTCCTCGGCTACACTTCAAATGAATGTAAATGCGACACTTCTTTGCAAGGAAATAGCGATTGCAGATGTCTACGTATCGTAGCAGTAGAGTTCTTAAGATTCTTAAAACGCGATATCGCATCTCATTTCTATGTTTCATGGTAAGATATAATATGATTTGCGAAGTGTTATGTATTCTTCGTCTACACATCAAATGAATGTAAATGAGACACTTCCTTGCAAGGAAATAGCGTTTGCAGATGTCTACGTATCGTAGCAATAGAGTTCTTGTGATTCTTAGAACGCTATATTGCATCTCATTTTTACGTTTCATGGTAAGATATAATATGATTCGCGAAGTGTCATGTATGCCTCGTCTACGATTCAAATGAAAGTAAATGCGACACTTCCTTGCAAGGAAATAGCGTTTGCAGATGTCTACGTATCGTAGCAATAGAGTTCTAATGCTTCTTAAAACGCGATATCGCATCTCATTTCTATGTTTCATGGTAAGATATAATATGATTTGCGAAGTGTTATGTATTCTTCGTCTACACATCAAATGAATGTAAATGAGACACTTCCTTGCAAGGAAATAGCGTTTGCAGATGTCTACGTATCGTAGCAATAGAGTTCTTGTGATTCTTAGAACGCTATATTGCATCTCATTTTTACGTTTCATGGTAAGATATAATATGATTTGCGAAGTGTTATGCATTCCTCGTCTACGATTCAAATGAATGTAAATGCGACACTTCCTTGAAAGGAAATAGCGTTTGCAGATGTGTACGTATCGTAGCAATAGAGTTCTTATGAATCTTAGAACGCTATATTGCATCTCATTTTTACGTTTCATGGTAAGATATAATATGATTTGCGAAGTGTTATGTATTCCTCGTCTACACTTCAAATGAATGTAAATGCGACACTTCTTTGCTAGGAAATAGCGTTTGCAAATGTCTACCTATCGTAGCAATAGTGTTCTAATGCTTCTTAAAACGCGATATCGCATCTCATTTCTATGATTCATGGTAAGATATAATATGATTTGCGAAGTATCATGTATTCCTCGTCTACACTTCAAATGAATGTAAATGCGACACTTCCTTGCTAGGAAATAGCGATTGCAGATGTCTACGTATCGTAGCAATAGAGTTCATATGATTCTTAAAACGCGATATCGCATCTCATTTCTATGTTTCATGGTAAGATATAACATGATTTGCGAAGTGTTATGTATTCCTCGTCTACACTTCAAAAGAATGTGAATGCGATACTTCCTCGCTAGGAAATAGCGTTTGCAGATGTCTACGTATCGAAGCAATAGCTTTCTAATGCTTCTTAAAGCGCGATATCGCATCTCATTTCTATGTTTCATGATAAGATATAATATGATTTGCGAAGTGTCATGTATTCCTCGTCTACACATCAAATGAATGTAAATGCGACACCTCCTTGCAAGGAAATAGCGTTTGCAGATGTCTACGTATCGAAGCAATAGAGTTCAAATGCTTCTTAAAACGCGATATCACATCTCATTCCTATGTTTCATGGTAAGATATAATATGATTTGCGAAGTATCATGTATTCCTCGTCTACACTTCAAATGAATGTAAATGCGACACTTCCTTGCATGGAAATAGCGTTAGCAGATGTCTACGTATCGAAGCAATAGAGTTCAAATGCTTCTTAAAACGAGATATTGCATCTCATATCTATGTTTCCTGATAAGATATAATATTCATTGCGAAGTGTCATGTATTCCTCGTCTACGATTCAAATGAAAGTAAATGCGACACTTCCTTGCAAGGTAGTAGCGATTGCAAATGTCTACGTATCGAAGCAATAGAGTTCAAATGCTTCTCAAAACGCGATATCGCATCTCATTTCTATGTTTCATGGTGAGATATAATCCGATTTGCGAAGTGTTATGTATTCCTCGGCTACACTTCAAATGAATGTGAATGCGACACTTCCTCGCTAGGAAATAGCGTTTGCAGATGTCTACGTATCGAAGCAATGGAGTTCAAATGCTTCTTAAAACGAGATATTGCATCTCATATCTATGTTTCATGATAAGATATAATATTCATTGCGAAGTGTTATGCATTCTTCGCCTACAATTCAAATGAATGTAAATGCAAAACTTCCTTGCAAGGAAATAGCGTTTGCAGATGTCTACGTATCGTAGCAGTTGAGTTCTAATGCTTCTTAAAACGCGATATCGCACCTCATTCCTATGTTTCATGGTAGGATATAATATGATTTGCGAAGTGTTATGTATTCCTCGTCTACATTTCAAATGAATGTGAATGCGACACTTCCTCGCTAGGAAATAGCGTTTGCAGATGTCTGCGTATCGTAGCAGTAGAGTTCAAATGCTTCTTAAAACGCGATATCGCATCTCATTTCTATGTTTCATGGTAAGATATAATACGATTTGCGAAGTGTTATGTATTCCTCGGCTACACTTCAAATGAATGTAAATGCGACACTTCTTTGCAAGGAAATAGCGATTGCAGATGTCTACGTATCGTAGCAGTAGAGTTCTTATGATTCTTAAAACGCGATATCGCATCTCATTTCTATGTTTCATGGTAAGATATAATATGATTTGCGAAGTGTTATGTATTCTTCGTCTACACATCAAATGAATGTAAATGAGACACTTCCTTGCAAGGAAATAGCGTTTGCAGATGTCTACGTATCGTAGCAATAGAGTTCTTGTGATTCTTAGAACGCTATATTGCATCTCATTTTTACGTTTCATGGTAAGATATAATATGATTTGCGAAGTGTTATGCATTCCTCGTCTACGATTCAAATGAATGTAAATGCGACACTTCCTTGAAAGGAAATAGCGTTTGCAGATGTGTACGTATCGTAGCAATAGAGTTCTTATGAATCTTAGAACGCTATATTGCATCTCATTTTTACGTTTCATGGTAAGATATAATATGATTTGCGAAGTGTTATGTATTCCTCGTCTACACTTCAAATGAATGTAAATGCGACACTTCTTTGCTAGGAAATAGCGTTTGCAAATGTCTACCTATCGTAGCAATAGTGTTCTAATGCTTCTTAAAACGCGATATCGCATCTCATTTCTATGATTCATGGTAAGATATAATATGATTTGCGAAGTGTCATGTATTCCTCGTCTACACATCAAATGAATGTAAATGCGACACCTCCTTGCAAGGAAATAGCGTTTGCAGATGTCTACGTATCGAAGCAATAGAGTTCAAATGCTTCTTAAAACGCGATATCACATCTCATTCCTATGTTTCATGGTAAGATATAATATGATTTGCGAAGTATCATGTATTCCTCGTCTACACTTCAAATGAATGTAAATGCGACACTTCCTTGCATGGAAATAGCGTTAGCAGATGTCTACGTATCGAAGCAATAGAGTTCAAATGCTTCTTAAAACGAGATATTGCATCTCATATCTTTGTTTCCTGATAAGATATAATATTCATTGCGAAGTGTCATGTATTCCTCGTCTACGATTCAAATGAAAGTAAATGCGACACTTCCTTGCAAGGTAGTAGCGATTGCACATGTCTACGTATCGTAGCAATAGAGTTCATATCATTCTTAAAAAGCGATATCGCATCTCATTTCTATGTTTCATGGTAAGATAAAACATGATTTGCGAAGTGTTATGTATTCCTCGTCTACACTTCAAATGAATGTGAATGTGACTTCCTCGCTAGGAAATAGCGTTTGCAGATGTCTGCGTATCGTAGCAGTAGAGTTCTAATGCTTCTTAAAACGCGATATCGCATCTCATTTCTACGTTACATGGTAAGATATAATATGATTTGCGAAGTGTTATGTATTCCTCGTCTACACTTCAATTGAATGTAAATGCGACACTTCTTTGCAAGGAAATAGCGTTTGCAGATGTCTACGTATCGTTGCAATAGAGTTCTTGTGATTCTTAAAACGCGATATCGCATCACATTTCTATGTTTCCTGATAAGATATAATATTCATTGCGAAGTGTCATGTATTCCTCGTCTACGATTCAAATGAAAGTAAATGCGACACTTCCTTGCAAGGTAGTAGCGATTGCACATGTCTACGTATCGTAGCAATAGAGTTCAAATCATTCTTAAAAAGCGATATCGCATCTCATTTCTATGTTTCATGGTAAGATAAAACATGATTTGCGAAGTGTTATGTATTCCTCGTCTACACTTCAAATGAATGTGAATGTGACTTCCTCGCTAGGAAATAGCGTTTGCAGATGTCTGCGTATCGTAGCAGTAGAGTTCTAATGCTTCTTAAAACGCGATATCACATCTCATTTCTATGATTCATGGTAAGATATAATATGATTTGCGAAGTATCATGTATTCCTCGTCTACACTTCAAATGAATGTAAATGCGACACTTCCTTGCTAGGAAATAGCGATTGCAGATGTCTACGTATCGTAGCAATAGAGTTCATATGATTCTTAAAACGCGATATCGCATCTCATTTCTATGATTCATGGTAAGATATAATACGATTTGCGAAGTGTTATGTATTCCTCGGCTACACTTCAAATGAATGTAAATGCGACACTTCTTTGCAAGGAAATAGCGATTGCAGATGTCTACGTATCGTAGCAGTAGAGTTCTTAAGATTCTTAAAACGCGATATCGCATCTCATTTCTATGTTTCATGGTAAGATATAATATGATTTGCGAAGTGTTATGTATTCTTCGTCTACACATCAAATGAATGTAAATGAGACACTTCCTTGCAAGGAAATAGCGTTTGCAGATGTCTACGTATCGTAGCAATAGAGTTCTTGTGATTCTTAGAACGCTATATTGCATCTCATTTTTACGTTTCATGGTAAGATATAATATGATTCGCGAAGTGTCATGTATGCCTCGTCTACGATTCAAATGAAAGTAAATGCGACACTTCCTTGCAAGGAAATAGCGTTTGCAGATGTCTACGTATCGTAGCAATAGAGTTCTAATGCTTCTTAAAACGCGATATCGCATCTCATTTCTATGTTTCATGGTAAGATATAATATGATTTGCGAAGTGTTATGCATTCCTCGTCTACGATTCAAATGAATGTAAATGCGACACTTCCTTGAAAGGAAATAGCGTTTGCAGATGTGTACGTATCGTAGCAATAGAGTTCTTATGATTCTTAGAACGCTATATTGCATCTCATTTTTACGTTTCATGGTAAGATATAATATGATTTGCGAAGTGTTATGTATTCCTCGTCTACACTTCAAATGAATGTAAATGCGACACTTCTTTGCTAGGAAATAGCGTTTGCAAATGTCTACCTATCGTAGCAATAGTGTTCTAATGCTTCTTAAAACGCGATGTCGCATCTCATTTCTATGATTCATGGTAAGATATAATATGATTTGCGAAGTATCATGTATTCCTCGTCTGCACTTCAAATGAATGTAAATGCGACACTTCCTTGCTAGGAAATAGCGATTGCAGATGTCTACGTATCGTAGCAATAGAGTTCATATGATTCTTAAAACGCGATATCGCATCTCATTTCTATGTTTCATGGTAAGATATAACATGATTTGCGAAGTGTTATGTATTCCTCGTCTACACTTCAAAAGAATGTGAATGCGACACTTCCTCGCTAGGAAATAGCGTTTGCAGATGTCTACGTATCGAAGCAATAGCTTTCTAATGCTTCTTAAAGCGCGATATCGCATCTCATTTCTATGTTTCATGATAAGATATAATATGATTTGCGAAGTGTCATGTATTCCTCGTCTACACATCAAATGAATGTAAATGCGACACCTCCTTGCAAGGAAATAGCGTTTGCAGATGTCTACGTATCGAAGCAATAGAGTTCAAATGCTTCTTAAAACGCGATATCACATCTCATTCCTATGTTTCATGGTAAGATATAATATGATTTGCGAAGTATCATGTATTCCTCGTCTACACTTCAAATGAATGTAAATGCGACACTTCCTTGCATGGAAATAGCGTTAGCAGATGTCTACGTATCGAAGCAATAGAGTTCAAATGCTTCTTAAAACGAGATATTGCATCTCATATCTATGTTTCCTGATAAGATATAATATTCATTGCGAAGTGTCATGTATTCCTCGTCTACGATTCAAATGAAAGTAAATGCGACACTTCCTTGCAAGGTAGTAGCGATTGCACATGTCTACGTATCGTAGCAATAGAGTTCATATCATTCTTAAAAAGCGATATCGCATCTCATTTCTATGTTTCATGGTAAGATAAAACATGATTTGCGAAGTGTTATGTATTCCTCGTCTACACTTCAAATGAATGTGAATGTGACTTCCTCGCTAGGAAATAGCGTTTGCAGATGTCTGCGTATCGTAGCAGTAGAGTTCTAATGCTTCTTAAAACGCGATATCACATCTCATTTCTATGATTCATGGTAAGATATAATATGATTTGCGAAGTATCATGTATTCCTCGTCTACACTTCAAATGAATGTAAATGCGACACTTCCTTGCTAGGAAATAGCGATTGCAGATGTCTACGTATCGTAGCAATAGAGTTCATATGATTCTTAAAACGCGATATCGCATCTCATTTCTATGATTCATGGTAAGATATAATACGATTTGCGAAGTGTTATGTATTCCTCGGCTACACTTCAAATGAATGTAAATGCGACACTTCTTTGCAAGGAAATAGCGATTGCAGATGTCTACGTATCGTAGCAGTAGAGTTCTTAAGATTCTTAAAACGCGATATCGCATCTCATTTCTATGTTTCATGGTAAGATATAATATGATTTGCGACGTGTTATGTATTCTTCGTCTACACATCAAATGAATGTAAATGAGACACTTCCTTGCAAGGAAATAGCGTTTGCAGATGTCTACGTATCGTAGCAATAGAGTTCTTGTGATTCTTAGAACGCTATATTGCATCTCATTTTTACGTTTCATGGTAAGATATAATATGATTCGCGAAGTGTCATGTATGCCTCGTCTACGATTCAAATGAAAGTAAATGCGACACTTCCTTGCAAGGAAATAGCGTTTGCAGATGTCTACGTATCGTAGCAATAGAGTTCTAATGCTTCTTAAAACGCGATATCGCATCTCATTTCTATGTTTCATGGTAAGATATAATATGATTTGCGAAGTGTTATGCATTCCTCGTCTACGATTCAAATGAATGTAAATGCGACACTTCCTTGAAAGGAAATAGCATTTGCAGATGTGTACGTATCGTAGCAATAGAGTTCTTATGATTCTTAGAACGCTATATTGCATCTCATTTTTACGTTTCATGGTAAGATATAATATGATTTGCGAAGTGTTATGTATTCCTCGTCTACACTTCAAATGAATGTAAATGCGACACTTCTTTGCTAGGAAATAGCGTTTGCAAATGTCTACCTATCGTAGCAATAGTGTTCTAATGCTTCTTAAAACGCGATATCGCATCTCATTTCTATGATTCATGGTAAGATATAATATGATTTGCGAAGTATCATGTATTCCTCGTCTACACTTCAAATGAATGTAAATGCGACACTTCCTTGCTAGGAAATAGCGATTGCAGATGTCTACGTATCGTAGCAATAGAGTTCATATGATTCTTAAAACGCGATATCGCATCTCATTTCTATGTTTCATGGTAAGATATAACATGATTTGCGAAGTGTTATGTATTCCTCGTCTACACTTCAAAAGAATGTGAATGCGATACTTCCTCGCTAGGAAATAGCGTTTGCAGATGTCTACGTATCGAAGCAATAGCTTTCTAATGCTTCTTAAAGCGCGATATCGCATCTCATTTCTATGTTTCATGATAAGATATAATATGATTTGCGAAGTGTCATGTATTCCTCGTCTACACATCAAATGAATGTAAATGCGACACCTCCTTGCAAGGAAATAGCGTTTGCAGATGTCTACGTATCGAAGCAATAGAGTTCAAATGCTTCTTAAAACGCGATATCACATCTCATTCCTATGTTTCATGGTAAGATATAATATGATTTGCGAAGTATCATGTATTCCTCGTCTACACTTCAAATGAATGTAAATGCGACACTTCCTTGCATGGAAATAGCGTTAGCAGATGTCTACGTATCGAAGCAATAGAGTTCAAATGCTTCTTAAAACGAGATATTGCATCTCATATCTATGTTTCCTGATAAGATATAATATTCATTGCGAAGTGTCATGTATTCCTCGTCTACGATTCAAATGAAAGTAAATGCGACACTTCCTTGCAAGGTAGTAGCGATTGCACATGTCTACGTATCGTAGCAATAGAGTTCATATCATTCTTAAAAAGCGATATCGCATCTCATTTCTATGTTTCATGGTAGGATAAAACATGATTTGCGAAGTGTTATGTATTCCTCGTCTACACTTCAAATGAATGTGAATGTGACTTCCTCGCTAGGAAATAGCGTTTGCAGATGTCTGCGTATCGTAGCAGTAGAGTTCTAATGCTTCTTAAAACGCGATATCGCATCTCATTTCTATGTTTCATGGTAAGATATAATATGATTTGCGAAGTGTTATGTATTCCTCGTCTACACTTCAAATGAATGTAAATGCGACACTTCTTTGCAAGGAAATAGCGTTTGCAGATGTCTACGTATCGTTGCAATAGAGTTCTTATGATTCTTAAAACGCGATATCGCATCACATTTCTATGTTTCATGGTAAGATATAATATGATTTGCGGAGTGTTATGTATTCCTCGTCTACACTTCAAATGAATGTAAATGCGACACTTCCTTGCAAGGAAATAGCGTTTGCAGATGTCCACGTATCGAAGCAATAGAGTTCAAATGCTTCTTAAAACGAGATATTGCATCTCATATCTATGTTTCATGATAAGATATAATATTCATTGCGAAGTGTTATGCATTCCTCGTCTACGATTCAAATGAATGTAAATGCGACACTTCCTTGCAAGGAAATAGCGTTTGCAAATGTCTACCTATCGTAGCAATAGTGTTCTAATGCTCCTTAAAACGCGATATCACATCTCATTTCTATGATTCATGGTAAGATATAATATGATTTGCGAAGTATCATGTATTCCTCGTCTACACTTCAAATGAATGTAAATGCGACACTTCCTTGCTAGGAAATAGCGATTGCAGATGTCTACGTATCGTAGCAATAGAGTTCATATGATTCTTAAAACGCGATATCGCATCTCATTTCTATGTTTCATGGTAAGATATAACATGATTTGCGAAGTGTTATGCATTCCTCGTCTACGATTCAAATGAATGTAAATGCGACACTTCCTTGCAAGGAAATAGCATTTGCAGATGTCTACGTATCGTAGCAATAGAGTTCTAATGCTTCTTAAAACGCGATATCGCATCTCATTTCTATGTTTCATGGTAAGATATAATGTGACGTCAGGCGTACCGCCTGCCACCCTCCGGCGTCAACCTCTTCTCCAGCGGCATCCGTATCCAGAGCCCCTGTACGCGGGCCACCCGCCGACACGCCGCTCCAGTATTCAGAGACGACGATACGAGAGAGAGGAAGGGTACTCGACACACGTCAGGGAAGACCTCACCCCACGTTACGAGGGCGAGGAGCACCACACCACGTACCGCATCGAGTCACCGGCGATCACGCACCCGTACACCCTCTTCTCGTATATGCGATCATAGTATAAGTACACTACTCATTTCTGTACATACACCACAACACACATCTAGATTTAAATACATACATGTACATACGCCGCCTAGTCGTTACGCTAGAGATAAGTTGCGATGCGCTCGCGCGCGCACTCGACGCTCGCGGCTCACGCTCAACGCGGGCCGCTCCCCACTCCGACCGGCCGCCCCACCGCTAGGGCCGAGCGGCCGCCCTACTCCAACCGTCCGCCCCACCGCGAGGGCCCAGCGACTCGCGCGCCGCGCGACCCGAGGAGGTCGCGGATGCGAGATCTGATAGACACTTCTAATCGCGCCTCCGAACGAGACACATCTAGTCTCGACTCCGAACCGAGGAGTTCTCTCCGACTCGAGCAATTGGCTCATAAGCAACGAGCTACCAGCTCAATGCCTTCGTCTCTATCTCATCTCCGTTAGCGGAGTCCGTAACGTAACTTAGTCCATTTCAATTTCTTGTTATAATCTTAGTTTAATAACTTAGAATTAGTCAAGTGTAGTAACATAGGGAAGTTTAAAGAATATACGTAGTTTATACCAGATACAAATCTTCTTTATTTCAATTACAAGTTCCTCAACTCAATTCCACGGGTACGCTCGCGAATATTACACGTTTCTACAATTCATCTGCGATAGTCCTGAAGGTAGACAGCTAGAGCGAACCAACGCTTAGCCGCTCTTTCTTCAGTCCTGCCGTGATCAAGCATCTTGCGCCCAGGTTGACACTGTACCGCTAGAGCGAACCAGCGCTTAGCCGTGCCGTTATCTTCCGAAGTACAAGTGCTCTTGATGAACTTCGAGACTCCGAAAAAGCGTACACGACGCGCGGGGAGGAAGGAGTTCATGCGTCGTCTGATTCGCGAATACGTGGGCAGTGTTCCTGGATACATCGATCTCTGCACTCGAGTTCCTGTTCCTGCGAAGGATACCTTTTCCGCCGTCCGGCCCATTCGTGCCCAGGATCGTCCTGTCCCAGCGCCCGTACCCGCCAGCCGGGGTCAGCCCGTCTGGAAACTCATCCCTGTGACCGTACAACCGTTCCAGCCGTACGCCGCAGCAATACCGGTCACGGATCCAAGGCGCTCTCGATACCTGGAACGAGAGTCACAGCGGTAAAATCAAGACATCGAAAGGTAAGTGCCGCGTTAAATATTCGGTAATTAGAGTCCAGAACGCCAACGAACCCGGTCCAGGCGCAATTCGCGTTCGTTTCGGGAACGGCTACGACGTCGTGTCATAGTTTCGAGTGAAATCACACCCCGGGACGTGACACGAAAGTTATTTTTGGTGACAGCGGTGGGATAGCCACGCGTTCTCTCCGGAAATTCCGCCGAAAGAGTCCGCGAAACTAGCCATGGCGACACGGACACCACCGACTAAGACGCGCCAGCAAGCACAAAAGGCCGCCGCGATGCTTGATACCGATCGCGACAAACGCACGAGTAGAGCACTCGATTTTCAAGACGCTCTCGCCGAGCCAATTTCTCGCACCGCGCAGCCCAGCACATCCGCGAAACCCGCAGACGCGTCCGATTCAACCAACGCCGCGTTACTTCTGCAGGTAGAAATGTTGCGTCGCGAAATAGAAGCAATTCGCCGAACACCGGACCTAGCACGCGATGATACCGTATCTTTAGATGTTCCGCGAATAGACCCACTTTCTGTTAATAATTCAAGCGCCAATTTCAATGCGCACGGCTCGCAGCACGACGAGCTATCGCTCAAACAGGCGCTTGAAGCCGTTCCAAGCTTCGACGGGCAGAATATTCCAATTCTCCAATTCACGCGCGCTTGTAAACGAGCATACGAGCTCATACCTAACGGTTGCGAGCGAACATTCACGCGTTTGCTGAAGGGAAAACTTAAGGGCCGCGCCTACGCCGCATTAGAGGACGAACCGTGCGAGACGATACTCGAGTTAACCGACGTCCTTCGTAGCTCATTTGGAACCGTGAAATCCGCAGAACATTATCGGGGCGAGCTTACAAACATATACATGCGCGCTCACGAACACATTCTGGATTATATCAGCCGGGTGAAAGACTTAAGGACCGCGATAATTGACTGTGACAGACTCAATGGGCGAGACCATCAGGAATCCCTCGAAAACGTAAACGCTTTCACCTCGCAGTGCTTTAGAGACGGCTTAATCCCGGAAATAAGAATACAAATGCCGTTAGATTCGTACAGTACGTTACGACAAACTTTCGCCCGAGCACGGGATCTTTTTCAAATTCACGAGCGCGATTGTAATAGGCTCGGTAAAACGCGACCGCGAACAGAATCGCGTGAAAAACGCACGGAGATAATATGCAACAAATGCAATAATTCGGGGCATTACGCGACCGAGTGCAAACTCAGGTCATTCCCTCCGCAGCGATCGCATAACTATCGGGACGACTACCTGCGAACCAGGGACGCGCCAACTCCCGCTAAACGTCCAGTATACGACCAGCCGCGACAAATCGTGACCAGGGACGCGCCGAAGTTTTGCAGGTATTGCAAGAACTCGGGACACGACATCGACGAATGTCGCAAACGCCAGTATCAAAACACCGTAAACAGAAATTCGGGAAACGAAGGTGGCCTCTACACCCGCCGCGAGACAGGTCGCGAGGCCGAGCACCGCATCCGTTCTCTCGCGACGAACAATTCCGACGGGGAAACAAACGAAACGCCGCTGTAAATATCACGGGAAAAACCAGCACACCGAACGTAATTTTAAAAGCAGATCTCTTAGTTTCACCGACGCAGTTCATGATAGACACGGGAGCGGAGATAAATATCATTAAACGTTCGGCTCTCAAACCATCCGCGAGAATCGACGCTTCAGAAATCGTTGTTATAACGGGCGTAACCGATGGCAAAACCGCTACCCTAGGGACGGTAAACCTAGTCATCTACGACCGCGTTGTACCCTTCAACGTCGTCGAGGACAATTTCCCCCTCAAATCCTCGGCTCGGGTTTTTGCAAAGACGCCGAAATTTCTTTCTTAAAAAATTTCATTAAATGGAACGGTCAAAAGATTCCATTCGAGGATAACGTAGAAGCAATCGACGAACCGTCGCCGCAAGCAGAAACTATTCCTCGTCTACCGTCGAAAAATAAACAAACGCCGCGAAAGGAACCTACTCCTCCTCCGCCGCCGCGTCCAGCGCGTAAGCCATCGCCTCCGCCGAAACGCGATGCTCCGCCGAAACTTAAAACCCGGACGGAGAAGAAACCCGCTTCTCCGAAGTCCGTGGATCGTATCTCGATTCCTCCGCGATCGAATATCGGGCTCAAAGTACGCGTAATCAATTCCGATCTCGCCGAAGGGATAATTCCGCGAATTGATATCGCTCCGGGTATTTTCTTCGGGAACGCACTGGTCAAAGTGATCCGAGGCAAAGCGATCACACGAATAATTAATTCGTCCGATCGTGCTGTCGAAATCGCGTTACCGGGAGTAATACTCGAGCCAACGCAAATTATGACTCCCCTCAACGAGGAGGAGAGTCCGTCGCTGTATCCGATTTTTTCCAAGTCTTCCAATTCCGCTGTTTCCGCCGCATCGACCGGCGCAACCCACAAAGGGGTAATCTCTGTTTCCAATTCAAATTCGACACCATTTTCGAAGCGCGAAACTCCTCCTTCGAGCTGCAAAATAGCGAACACGCAGCAAATTTCTTACGCACAGGCTGTTAAAAACAATGTAAAGCGGGTTCCAAAACGAGAATCACCGTTATCGCCGATGCCTGCCGATCTTTCGAAATCTAGACTAGACAGAATAATTAGTCTCCTCCGTCTCGACCACTTAAATTCAGAAGAGAGGGAACACGTCATTCGCCTCATACAAAACACGCAAGAGCTCTTTTATATCGAGGGTGATGAATTAGGGAAAACATCGGTAACCACACACAAAATTCCGACGGTTGACGACCGCCCGGTCAACGTGAAACAGTACCGTTTCCCCCCCGCGCATAAGGAGGAGATTCGACGCCAAGTCGAAAATTTTTTACAAAAGGGTGTCATCTCTCCATCCAAATCGCCATACAATTCGCCACTGTGGGTCGTGCCGAAGAAGCCCGACTCGTTAGGCAATAAGCAGTGGCGCGTCGTCATAGATTACCGCGCGCTCAACGAGAAATCCGTCGCCGATGCTTACCCCCTCCCTTGCATAACCGAGATTCTTGACCAACTCGGGAGTGCGAAGTACTTTAGTACGTTTGACCTCGCGAGCGGGTTCCACCAGATCCCTATGGAACCCGCCGATGCTCCCAAAACTGCCTTCTCTACGCCTCACGGGCATTATGAATTTAAGAGAATGCCTTTTGGTCTAAAAAACGCGCCCGCGACGTTCCAGCGCCTTATGGACAATGTCCTGTCCGGTCTTCAGGGAAATGAAATTTTCGTCTACCTGGATGACATTGTACTCTATGCCAGCTCTCTTCAGGAACATCGACTCAAATACGAAAAATTATCTCAAAGGCTCAAAGAAGCTAATTTGGTACTACAACCAGACAAATGCGAGTTCCTGAGGAGAGAAGTCAGCTATTTAGGACATATAATTAGCGAACATGGCGTAAAGCCGGACCCTGCAAAAATAAGCGCCGTCAAAAATTTTCCGCGCCCTCGAAATGCTAAACAAGTCAAACAATTCCTCGGGCTTGCGGGATACTATCGGCGATTCATCGCGAATTTTTCAAAAACTGCTAAACCGCTCACGAATCTATTAAAAAAGGACGCGCCCTTTGTATGGCGCAACGATCACGAAAATTCATTCGTTAAACTTCGGGACTGTCTATGCGAGGCACCGATACTGCAGTACCCAAATTTCAAACAGCCCTTCGTGATCACAACAGACGCATCCGCCGAAGCGATCGGCGCTATCCTAAGCCAAGGGCCCATAGGTCGCGACTTACCAATCGCGTACGCTTCGCGATTACTGAATACCGCGGAGAAAAACTACTCCACGATCGAGAAGGAGTGTCTGGCGATAGTCTACGCCGTCCACTACTTTCGGCCATACGTATACGGTAACCAATTCAAACTCGTTACCGACCATCGACCGTTAGTGTGGATGAACTCGGTCAAGGACCCGTCCAGTAGGTTAGTGCGATGGAGGCTCAAATTAGCGGAATTCGACTATGAAATGGTCTACAAAAGCGGTAAAACGAATCTTAATGCGGACGCACTGTCGCGAAATCCCATTCAAGTTTTCCCGCTATCCTATTCCGATAACTCAGAGGACGACATCTTTGAAGTCGCCCCGGAAATCCGCAAGAAATATGCCACTCCAGCGCCTCCTCCCACACCGATAACCTCGGGAACCGAATTACCGACACCGGACACTCCCTTCCTTACCAACACGCCATCATCCCCGCACGCCATTACCGACAGCACAGACATTTATACTCCCGCGCCAAATGAACACTTCAGGCGCGAACCCTTGTTCATGTTCAGCCGTGATGCATTGTCAACGCGACGAGACAACTTAGTTGTTTTCGTTACGCAATCGGGGCATCCGTATGACACGGGCGCCAAAGATTTAGAAAAAGCTGGCAAATTCCTTTCCAACAGAGACCTCGTTCTTACAAAAGCCAAAGTCGTAAGAATCGAAGATCAATTCCAGATCCAACTTCCAATCATTGAACACTCCAGCCGATCGATCGACTTCCAGACAGCAATTGAAACCTTCCGATCACTGTGCGACGTAACAATCGAACTCCAACTACAATCATTCAGCATCGCACAAACATTCCTCGACTCCTTATCCTGGTCCCGAATCCAAAAGATCCTTCAGGACCTCTTCTACGAGACGAACATCCAAATTACGGTCTGCCAGGGCCTGATTCAAACTCCATCGGTCGAGGACCGACTAAAAATAATCAGGGAAAATCACGACTCTCCTGTGGGTGGCCACAAGGGAGTAAATAAAACATATTCCCGTATTAGGCAAAAATACTTCTGGCCTAATATGAAAACTCAAATTCAGGAGTATATCGGCAGATGTAAAAGCTGCCAGACAGAGAAACTGGTCAGAGTTAAGACCAGACAACCTCTTACGTTAACCGACACACCTGGCAGAGCTTTCGACAAAATTTCGATGGATGTAATGGGTCCTCTCCCCGCAACTCCCGATGGCTTTACGAGCATACTCACAATCCAAGATCTCCTTACGAAATACTCAGTCGCCGTCCCACTCAAATCGACCACAGCAGTCGACATTGCGGACGCATTAATTAAAGAATTCATCTGCAAGTTCGGATGCCCGAAGGGCATACTAACAGATCAGGGCGCGAATTTTATAAACAGCTTGATCAAGGCCATAGCCATCAAGTTCCGCATCAAGCAATATAAATCCACCGCCTTCCATCCGCAAACCAATGGATCCGTCGAGAGATCACATCACGTCCTGGCCGAGTATCTGAAACATTACATAGAGTCGAGCAACGATTGGGAGAAATGGTTGCCATATGCAATGTTTTCTTATAACACAAGCGTGCACGAAGGCACGTTGTACACACCGCACGAATTAGTATTCGGCAGGATAGCCAGGACTCCGTCAGCCACTCCTTTTCAGGACAGCTCTGAAAATGAGAGTTATAACGATTATCTTATAGAACTGCACGAAAGAATCGCCAAATCCCAAGAGTTAGCTAAAGCCAACTTAGATAGCGCGAAACGTAGATCTAAGTATTATTACGACCGAAATATAAACGTCCAAAATTTCGAGGTAGGCCAATGGGTGTATCTTTTGAAAGAACCAAACAAGCATAAGTTTCAAGCGCAATACACCGGCCCGTACAGAATCCTAGAAATTTTGGGCAATTGCAATGTCAAATTAAATGTTAAAGGGCGCCATAAGATTGTTCATACGAACAAGATTAAATTGTGTAAGCGAATGCGTAGTATGCACAGAGTGAGCATGAATGAGAGAACAGTGACAAGAACTGAAAGTAAACTCAGTGAGTGCAGTGCTATGCGAACGAACACTATAAGTGAAAGTGACGAAAGTTCCTCCACCGCAGAGGAAACCCGTATACAAGGCCCAGCATCCAAACGTCTTCGCCAAGGCGAAACAGGAGAGAGCACGCAGTTCCTACAGCAATCCGTCGCCAGAATCCAGAAACGGCCCCAGCATCCCGACGTCCATGGACCAGACAAGAGATCTCGGCATGGCCGAGATTCTTTTCCCAAGGGGGGTGGTGTGACGTCAGGCGTACCGCCTGCCACCCTCCGGCGTCAACCTCTTCTCCAGCGGCATCCGTATCCAGAGCCCCTGTACGCGGGCCACCCGCCGACACGCCGCTCCAGTATTCAGAGACGACGATACGAGAGAGAGGAAGGGTACTCGACACACGTCAGGGAAGACCTCACCCCACGTTACGAGGGCGAGGAGCACCACACCACGTACCGTATCGAGTCACCGGCGATCACGCACCCGTACACCCTCTTCTCGTATATGCGATCATAGTATAAGTACACTACTCATTTCTGTACATACACCACAACACACATCTAGATTTAAATACATACATGTACATACGCCGCCTAGTCGTTACGCTAGAGATAAGTTGCGATGCGCTCGCGCGCGCACTCGACGCTCGCGGCTCACGCTCAACGCGGGCCGCTCCCCACTCCGACCGGCCGCCCCACCGCTAGGGCCGAGCGGCCGCCCTACTCCAACCGTCCGCCCCACCGCGAGGGCCCAGCGACTCGCGCGCCGCGCGACCCGAGGAGGTCGCGGATGCGAGATCTGATAGACACTTCTAATCGCGCCTCCGAACGAGACACATCTAGTCTCGACTCCGAACCGAGGAGTTCTCTCCGACTCGAGCAATTGGCTCATAAGCAACGAGCTACCAGCTCAATGCCTTCGTCTCTATCTCATCTCCGTTAGCGGAGTCCGTAACGTAACTTAGTCCATTTCAATTTCTTGTTATAATCTTAGTTTAATAACTTAGAATTAGTCAAGTGTAGTAACATAGGGAAGTTTAAAGAATATACGTAGTTTATACCAGATACAAATCTTCTTTATTTCAATTACAAGTTCCTCAACTCAATTCCACGGGTACGCTCGCGAATATTACACGTTCCTACAATTCATCTGCGATAGTCCTGAAGGTAGACAGCTAGAGCGAACCAACGCTTAGCCGCTCTTTCTTCAGTCCTGCCGTGATCGAGCATCTTGCGCCCAGGTTGACACTGTACCGCTAGAGCGAACCAGCGCTTAGCCGTGCCGTTATCTTCCGAAGTACAAGTGCTCTTGATGAACTTCGAGACTCCGAAAAAGCGTACACGACGCGCGGGGAGGAAGGAGTTCATGCGTCGTCTGATTCGCGAATACGTGGGCAGTGTTCCTGGATACATCGATCTCTGCACTCGAGTTCCTGTTCCTGCGAAGGATACCTTTTCCGCCGTCCGGCCCGTTCGTGCCCAGGATCGTCCTGTCCCAGCGCCCGTACCCGCCAGCCGGGGTCAGCCCGTCTGGAAACTCATCCCTGTGACCGTACAACCGTTCCAGCCGTACGCCGCAGCAATACCGGTCACGGATCCAAGGCGCTCTCGATACCTGGAACGAGAGTCACAGCGGTAAAATCAAGACATCGAAAGGTAAGTGCCGCGTTAAATATTCGGTAATTAGAGTCCAGAACGCCAACGAACCCGGTCCAGGCGCAATTCGCGTTCGTTTCGGGAACGGCTACGACGTCGTGTCATAGTTTCGAGTGAAATCACACCCCGGGACGTGACATTATGTATTCCTCGTCTACACTTCAAATGAATGTGAATGCGATACTTCCTCGCTAGGAAATAGCGTTTGCAGATGTCTACGTATCGTAGCAATAGCTTTCTAATGCTTCTTAAAGCGCGATATCGCATCTCATTTCTATGTTTCATGATAAGATATAATATGATTTGCGAAGTGTCATGTATTCCTCGTCTACACATCAAATGAATGTAAATGCGACACCTCCTTGCAAGGAAATAGCGTTTGCAGATGTCTACGTATCGAAGCAATAGAGTTCAAATGCTTCTTAAAACGCGATATCACATCTCATTCCTATGTTTCATGGTAAGATATAATATGATTTGCGAAGTATCATGTATTCCTCGTCTACACTTCAAATGAATGTAAATGCGACACTTCCTTGCATGGAAATAGCGTTAGCAGATGTCTACGTATCGAAGCAATAGAGTTCAAATGCTTCTTAAAACGAGATATTGCATCTCATATCTTTGTTTCCTGATAAGATATAATATTCATTGCGAAGTGTCATGTATTCCTCGTCTACGATTCAAATGAAAGTAAATGCGACACTTCCTTGCAAGGTAGTAGCGATTGCACATGTCTACGTATCGTAGCAATAGAGTTCATATCTTTCTTAAAAAGCGATATCGCATCTCATTTCTATGTTTCATGGTAAGATAAAACATGATTTGCGAAGTGTTATGTATTCCTCGTCTACACTTCAAATGAATGTGAATGTGACTTCCTCGCTAGGAAATAGCGTTTGCAGATGTCTGCGTATCGTAGCAGTAGAGTTCTAATGCTTCTTAAAACGCGATATCGCATCTCATTTCTATGTTTCATGGTAAGATATAATATGATTTGCGAAGTGTTATGTATTCCTCGTCTACACTTCAAATGAATACGAATGCGACACATCCTCGCTAGGAAATAGCGTTTGCAGGTGTCTACGTATCGAAGCAATAGAGTTCAAATGCTTCTTAAAACGCGATATCGCATCTCATTTCTATGTTTCATGGTAAGATATAATACGATTTGCGAAGTGTTATGTATTCCTCGGCTACACTTAAAATGAATGTAAATGCGACACTTCTTTGCAAGGAAATAGCGATTGCAGATGTCTACGTATCGTAGCAGTAGAGTTCTTATGATTCTTAAAACGCGATATCGCATCTCATTTCTATGTTTCATGGTAAGATATAATATGATTTGCGGAGTGTTATGTATTCCTCGTCTACACTTCAAATGAATGCAAATGCGACACTTCCTTGCAAGGAAATAGCGTTTGCAAATGTCTACCTATCGTAGCAGTAGTGTTCTAATGCTTCTTAGAACACGATATCGCATCTCATTTCTATGTTTCATGGTAAGATATAATATGATTTGCGAAGTGTTATGTATTCCTCGTCTACACTTCAAATGAATGTGAATGCGACACTTCCTCGCTAGGAAATAGTGTTTGCAGATGTCTACGTATCGAAGCAATAGAGTTCAAATGCTTCTTAAAACGAGAAATTGCATCTCATAAATATGTTTCATGATAAGATATAATATTCATTGCGAAGTGTTATGCATTCCTCGTCTACGATTCAAATGAATGTAAATGCGACACTTCCTTGCAAGGAAATAGCATTTGCAGATGTCTACGTATCGTAGCAATAGAGTTCTTATGATTCTTAAAACGCGATATCGCATCTCATTTCTATGTTTCATGGTAAGATACAATATGATTTGCGAAGTGTTATGTATTCCTCGTCTACACTTCAAATGAATGTGAATGCGACTGTGACGTCAGGCGTACCGCCTGCCACCCTCCGGCGTCAACCTCTTCTCCAGCGGCATCCGTATCCAGAGCCCCTGTACGCGGGCCACCCGCCGACACGCCGCTCCAGTATTCAGAGACGACGATACGAGAGAGAGGAAGGGTACTCGACACACGTCAGGGAAGACCTCACCCCACGTTACGAGGGCGAGGAGCACCACACCACGTACCGCATCGAGTCACCGGCGATCACGCACCCGTACACCCTCTTCTCGTATATGCGATCATAGTATAAGTACACTACTCATTTCTGTACATACACCACAACACACATCTAGATTTAAATACATACATGTACATACGCCGCCTAGTCGTTACGCTAGAGATAAGTTGCGATGCGCTCGCGCGCGCACTCGACGCTCGCGGCTCACGCTCAACGCGGGCCGCTCCCCACTCCGACCGGCCGCCCCACCGCTAGGGCCGAGCGGCCGCCCTACTCCAACCGTCCGCCCCACCGCGAGGGCCCAGCGACTCGCGCGCCGCGCGACCCGAGGAGGTCGCGGATGCGAGATCTGATAGACACTTCTAATCGCGCCTCCGAACGAGACACATCTAGTCTCGACTCCGAACCGAGGAGTTCTCTCCGACTCGAGCAATTGGCTCATAAGCAACGAGCTACCAGCTCAATGCCTTCGTCTCTATCTCATCTCCGTTAGCGGAGTCCGTAACGTAACTTAGTCCATTTCAATTTCTTGTTATAATCTTAGTTTAATAACTTAGAATTAGTCAAGTGTAGTAACATAGGGAAGTTTAAAGAATATACGTAGTTTATACCAGATACAAATCTTCTTTATTTCAATTACAAGTTCCTCAACTCAATTCCACGGGTACGCTCGCGAATATTACACGTTCCTATAATTCATCTGCGATAGTCCTGAAGGTAGACAGCTAGAGCGAACCAACGCTTAGCCGCTCTTTCTTCAGTCCTGCCGTGATCGAGCATCTTGCGCCCAGGTTGACACTGTACCGCTAGAGCGAACCAGCGCTTAGCCGTGCCGTTATCTTCCGAAGTACAAGTGCTCTTGATGAACTTCGAGACTCCGAAAAAGCGTACACGACGCGCGGGGAGGAAGGAGTTCATGCGTCGTCTGATTCGCGAATACGTGGGCAGTGTTCCTGGATACACCGATCTCTGCACTCGAGTTCCTGTTCCTGCGAAGGATACCTTTTCCGCCGTCCGGCCCGTTCGTGCCCAGGATCGTCCTGTCCCAGCGCCCGTACCCGCCAGCCGGGGTCAGCCCGTCTGGAAACTCATCCCTGTGACCGTACAGCCGTTCCAGCCGTACGCCGCAGCAATACCGGTCACGGATCCAAGGCGCTCTCGATACCTGGAACGAGAGTCACAGCGGTAAAATCAAGACATCGAAAGGTAAGTGCCGCGTTAAATATTCGGTAATTAGAGTCCAGAACGCCAACGAACCCGGTCCAGGCGCAATTCGCGTTCGTTTCGGGAACGGCTACGACGTCGTGTCATAGTTTCGAGTGAAATCACACCCCGGGACGTGACACGAAAGTTATTTTTGGTGACAGCGGTGGGATAGCCACGCGTTCTCTCCGGAAATTCCGCCGAAAGAGTCCGCGAAACTAGCCATGGCGACACGGACACCACCGACTAAGACGCGCCAGCAAGCACAAAAGGCCGCCGCGATGCTTGATACCGATCGCGACAAACGCACGAGTAGAGCACTCGATTTTCAAGACGCTCTCGCCGAGCCAATTTCTCGCACCGCGCAGCCCAGCACATCCGCGAAACCCGCAGACGCGTCCGATTCAACCAACGCCGCGTTACTTCTGCAGGTAGAAATGTTGCGTCGCGAAATAGAAGCAATTCGCCGAACACCGGACCTAGCACGCGATGATACCGTATCTTTAGATGTTCCGCGAATAGACCCACTTTCTGTTAATAATTCAAGCGCCAATTTCAATGCGCACGGCTCGCAGCACGACGAGCTATCGCTCAAACAGGCGCTTGAAGCCGTTCCAAGCTTCGACGGGCAGAATATTCCAATTCTCCAATTCACGCGCGCTTGTAAACGAGCATACGAGCTCATACCTAACGGTTGCGAGCGAACATTCACGCGTTTGCTGAAGGGAAAACTTAAGGGCCGCGCCTACGCCGCATTAGAGGACGAACCGTGCGAGACGATACTCGAGTTAACCGACGTCCTTCGTAGCTCATTTGGAACCGTGAAATCCGCAGAACATTATCGGGGCGAGCTTACAAACATATACATGCGCGCTCACGAACACATTCTGGATTATATCAGCCGGGTGAAAGACTTAAGGACCGCGATAATTGACTGTGACAGACTCAATGGGCGAGACCATCAGGAATCCCTCGAAAACGTAAACGCTTTCACCTCGCAGTGCTTTAGAGACGGCTTAATCCCGGAAATAAGAATACAAATGCCGTTAGATTCGTACAGTACGTTACGACAAACTTTCGCCCGAGCACGGGATCTTTTTCAAATTCACGAGCGCGATTGTAATAGGCTCGGTAAAACGCGACCGCGAACAGAATCGCGTGAAAAACGCACGGAGATAATATGCAACAAATGCAATAATTCGGGGCATTACGCGACCGAGTGCAAACTCAGGTCATTCCCTCCGCAGCGATCGCATAACTATCGGGACGACTACCTGCGAACCAGGGACGCGCCAACTCCCGCTAAACGTCCAGTATACGACCAGCCGCGACAAATCGTGACCAGGGACGCGCCGAAGTTTTGCAGGTATTGCAAGAACTCGGGACACGACATCGACGAATGTCGCAAACGCCAGTATCAAAACACCGTAAACAGAAATTCGGGAAACGAAGGTGGCCTCTACACCCGCCGCGAGACAGGTCGCGAGGCCGAGCACCGCATCCGTTCTCTCGCGACGAACAATTCCGACGGGGAAACAAACGAAACGCCGCTGTAAATATCACGGGAAAAACCAGCACACCGAACGTAATTTTAAAAGCAGATCTCTTAGTTTCACCGACGCAGTTCATGATAGACACGGGAGCGGAGATAAATATCATTAAACGTTCGGCTCTCAAACCATCCGCGAGAATCGACGCTTCAGAAATCGTTGTTATAACGGGCGTAACCGATGGCAAAACCGCTACCCTAGGGACGGTAAACCTAGTCATCTACGACCGCGTTGTACCCTTCAACGTCGTCGAGGACAATTTCCCCCTCAAATCCTCGGCTCGGGTTTTTGCAAAGACGCCGAAATTTCTTTCTTAAAAAATTTCATTAAATGGAACGGTCAAAAGATTCCATTCGAGGATAACGTAGAAGCAATCGACGAACCGTCGCCGCAAGCAGAAACTATTCCTCGTCTACCGTCGAAAAATAAACAAACGCCGCGAAAGGAACCTACTCCTCCTCCGCCGCCGCGTCCAGCGCGTAAGCCATCGCCTCCGCCGAAACGCGATGCTCCGCCGAAACTTAAAACCCGGACGGAGAAGAAACCCGCTTCTCCGAAGTCCGTGGATCGTATCTCGATTCCTCCGCGATCGAATATCGGGCTCAAAGTACGCGTAATCAATTCCGATCTCGCCGAAGGGATAATTCCGCGAATTGATATCGCTCCGGGTATTTTCTTCGGGAACGCACTGGTCAAAGTGATCCGAGGCAAAGCGATCACACGAATAATTAATTCGTCCGATCGTGCTGTCGAAATCGCGTTACCGGGAGTAATACTCGAGCCAACGCAAATTATGACTCCCCTCAACGAGGAGGAGAGTCCGTCGCTGTATCCGATTTTTTCCAAGTCTTCCAATTCCGCTGTTTCCGCCGCATCGACCGGCGCAACCCACAAAGGGGTAATCTCTGTTTCCAATTCAAATTCGACACCATTTTCGAAGCGCGAAACTCCTCCTTCGAGCTGCAAAATAGCGAACACGCAGCAAATTTCTTACGCACAGGCTGTTAAAAACAATGTAAAGCGGGTTCCAAAACGAGAATCACCGTTATCGCCGATGCCTGCCGATCTTTCGAAATCTAGACTAGACAGAATAATTAGTCTCCTCCGTCTCGACCACTTAAATTCAGAAGAGAGGGAACACGTCATTCGCCTCATACAAAACACGCAAGAGCTCTTTTATATCGAGGGTGATGAATTAGGGAAAACATCGGTAACCACACACAAAATTCCGACGGTTGACGACCGCCCGGTCAACGTGAAACAGTACCGTTTCCCCCCCGCGCATAAGGAGGAGATTCGACGCCAAGTCGAAAATTTTTTACAAAAGGGTGTCATCTCTCCATCCAAATCGCCATACAATTCGCCACTGTGGGTCGTGCCGAAGAAGCCCGACTCGTTAGGCAATAAGCAGTGGCGCGTCGTCATAGATTACCGCGCGCTCAACGAGAAATCCGTCGCCGATGCTTACCCCCTCCCTTGCATAACCGAGATTCTTGACCAACTCGGGAGTGCGAAGTACTTTAGTACGTTTGACCTCGCGAGCGGGTTCCACCAGATCCCTATGGAACCCGCCGATGCTCCCAAAACTGCCTTCTCTACGCCTCACGGGCATTATGAATTTAAGAGAATGCCTTTTGGTCTAAAAAACGCGCCCGCGACGTTCCAGCGCCTTATGGACAATGTCCTGTCCGGTCTTCAGGGAAATGAAATTTTCGTCTACCTGGATGACATTGTACTCTATGCCAGCTCTCTTCAGGAACATCGACTCAAATACGAAAAATTATCTCAAAGGCTCAAAGAAGCTAATTTGGTACTACAACCAGACAAATGCGAGTTCCTGAGGAGAGAAGTCAGCTATTTAGGACATATAATTAGCGAACATGGCGTAAAGCCGGACCCTGCAAAAATAAGCGCCGTCAAAAATTTTCCGCGCCCTCGAAATGCTAAACAAGTCAAACAATTCCTCGGGCTTGCGGGATACTATCGGCGATTCATCGCGAATTTTTCAAAAACTGCTAAACCGCTCACGAATCTATTAAAAAAGGACGCGCCCTTTGTATGGCGCAACGATCACGAAAATTCATTCGTTAAACTTCGGGACTGTCTATGCGAAGCACCGATACTGCAGTACCCAAATTTCAAACAGCCCTTCGTGATCACAACAGACGCATCCGCCGAAGCGATCGGCGCTATCCTAAGTCAAGGGCCCATAGGTCGCGACTTACCAATCGCGTACGCTTCGCGATCACTGAATACCGCGGAGAAAAACTACTCCACGATCGAGAAGGAGTGTCTGGCGATAGTCTACGCCGTCCACTACTTTCGGCCATACGTATACGGTAACCAATTCAAACTCGTTACCGACCATCGACCGTTAGTGTGGATGAACTCGGTCAAGGACCCGTCCAGTAGGTTAGTGCGATGGAGGCTCAAATTAGCGGAATTCGACTATGAAATGGTCTACAAAAGCGGTAAAACGAATCTTAATGCGGACGCACTGTCGCGAAATCCCATTCAAGTTTTCCCGCTATCCTATTCCGATAACTCAGAGGACGACATCTTTGAAGTCGCCCCGGAAATCCGCAAGAAATATGCCACTCCAGCGCCTCCTCCCACACCGATAACCTCGGGAACCGAATTACCGACACCGGACACTCCCTTCCTTACCAACACGTCATCATCCCCGCACGCCATTACCGACAGCACAGACATTTATACTCCCGCGCCAAATGAACACTTCAGGCGCGAACCCTTGTTCATGTTCAGCCGTGATGCATTGTCAACGCGACGAGACAACTTAGTTGTTTTCGTTACGCAATCGGGGCATCCGTATGACACGGGCGCCAAAGATTTAGAAAAAGCTGGCAAATTCCTTTCCAACAGAGACCTCGTTCTTACAAAAGCCAAAGTCGTAAGAATCGAAGATCAATTCCAGATCCAACTTCCAATCATTGAACACTCCAGCCGATCGATCGACTTCCAGACAGCAATTGAAACCTTCCGATCACTGTGCGACGTAACAATCGAACTCCAACTACAATCATTCAGCATCGCACAAACATTCCTCGACTCCTTATCCTGGTCCCGAATCCAAAAGATCCTTCAGGACCTCTTCTACGAGACGAACATCCAAATTACGGTCTGCCAGGGCCTGATTCAAACTCCATCGGTCGAGGACCGACTAAAAATAACGACTCTCCTGTGGGTGGCCACAAGGGAGTAAATAAAACATATTCCCGTATTAGGCAAAAATACTTCTGGCCTAATATGAAAACTCAAATTCAGGAGTATATCGGCAGATGTAAAAGCTGCCAGACAGAGAAACTGGTCAGAGTTAAGACCAGACAACCTCTTACGTTAACCGACACACCTGGCAGAGCTTTCGACAAAATTTCGATGGATGTAATGGGTCCTCTCCCCGCAACTCCCGATGGCTTTACGAGCATACTCACAATCCAAGATCTCCTTACGAAATACTCAGTCGCCGTCCCACTCAAATCGACCACAGCAGTCGACATTGCGGACGCATTAATTAAAGAATTCATCTGCAAGTTCGGATGCCCGAAGGGCATACTAACAGATCAGGGCGCGAATTTTATAAACAGCTTGATCAAGGCCATAGCCATCAAGTTCCGCATCAAGCAATATAAATCCACCGCCTTCCATCCGCAAACCAATGGATCCGTCGAGAGATCACATCACGTCCTGGCCGAGTATCTGAAACATTACATAGAGTCGAGCAACGATTGGGAGAAATGGTTGCCATATGCAATGTTTTCTTATAACACAAGCGTGCACGAAGGCACGTTGTACACACCGCACGAATTAGTATTCGGCAGGATAGCCAGGACTCCGTCAGCCACTCCTTTTCAGGACAGCTCTGAAAATGAGAGTTATAACGATTATCTTATAGAACTGCACGAAAGAATCGCCAAATCCCAAGAGTTAGCTAAAGCCAACTTAGATAGCGCGAAACGTAGATCTAAGTATTATTACGACCGAAATATAAACGTCCAAAATTTCGAGGTAGGCCAATGGGTGTATCTTTTGAAAGAACCAAACAAGCATAAGTTTCAAGCGCAATACACCGGCCCGTACAGAATTCTAGAAATTTTGGGCAATTGCAATGTCAAATTAAATGTTAAAGGGCGCCATAAGATTGTTCATACGAACAAGATTAAATTGTGTAAGCGAATGCGTAGTATGCACAGAGTGAGCATGAATGAGAGAACAGTGACAAGAACTGAAAGTAAACTCAGTGAGTGCAGTGCTATGCGAACGAACACTATAAGTGAAAGTGACGAAAGTTCCTCCACCGCAGAGGAAACCCGTATACAAGGCCCAGCATCCAAACGTCTTCGCCAAGGCGAAACAGGAGAGAGCACGCAGTTCCTACAGCAATCCGTCGCCAGAATCCAGAAACGGCCCCAGCATCCCGACATCCATGGACCAGACAAGAGATCTCGGCATGGCCGAGATTCTTTTCCCAAGGGGGGTGGTGTGACGTCAGGCGTACCGCCTGCCACCCTCCGGCGTCAACCTCTTCTCCAGCGGCATCCGTATCCAGAGCCCCTGTACGCGGGCCACCCGCCGACACGCCGCTCCAGTATTCAGAGACGACGATACGAGAGAGAGGAAGGGTACTCGACACACGTCAGGGAAGACCTCACCCCACGTTACGAGGGCGAGGAGCACCACACCACGTACCGCATCGAGTCACCGGCGATCACGCACCCGTACACCCTCTTCTCGTATATGCGATCATAGTATAAGTACACTACTCATTTCTGTACATACACCACAACACACATCTAGATTTAAATACATACATGTACATACGCCGCCTAGTCGTTACGCTAGAGATAAGTTGCGATGCGCTCGCGCGCGCACTCGACGCTCGCGGCTCACGCTCAACGCGGGCCGCTCCCCACTCCGACCGGCCGCCCCACCGCTAGGGCCGAGCGGCCGCCCTACTCCAACCGTCCGCCCCACCGCGAGGGCCCAGCGACTCGCGCGCCGCGCGACCCGAGGAGGTCGCGGATGCGAGATCTGATAGACACTTCTAATCGCGCCTCCGAACGAGACACATCTAGTCTCGACTCCGAACCGAGGAGTTCTCTCCGACTCGAGCAATTGGCTCATAAGCAACGAGCTACCAGCTCAATGCGTTCGTCTCTATCTCATCTCCGTTAGCGGAGTCCGTAACGTAACTTAGTCCATTTCAATTTCTTGTTATAATCTTAGTTTAATAACTTAGAATTAGTCAAGTGTAGTAACATAGGGAAGTTTAAAGAATATACGTAGTTTATACCAGATACAAATCTTCTTTATTTCAATTACAAGTTCCTCAACTCAATTCCACGGGTACGCTCGCGAATATTACACGTTCCTATAATTCATCTGCGATAGTCCTGAAGGTAGACAGCTAGAGCGAACCAACGCTTAGCCGCTCTTTCTTCAGTCCTGCCGTGATCGAGCATCTTGCGCCCAGGTTGACACTGTACCGCTAGAGCGAACCAGCGCTTAGCCGTGCCGTTATCTTCCGAAGTACAAGTGCTCTTGATGAACTTCGAGACTCCGAAAAAGCGTACACGACGCGCGGGGAGGAAGGAGTTCATGCGTCGTCTGATTCGCGAATACGTGGGCAGTGTTCCTGGATACACCGATCTCTGCACTCGAGTTCCTGTTCCTGCGAAGGATACCTTTTCCGCCGTCCGGCCCGTTCGTGCCCAGGATCGTCCTGTCCCAGCGCCCGTACCCGCCAGCCGGGGTCAGCCCGTCTGGAAACTCATCCCTGTGACCGTACAACCGTTCCAGCCGTACGCCGCAGCAATACCGGTCACGGATCCAAGGCGCTCTCGATACCTGGAACGAGAGTCACAGCGGTAAAATCAAGACATCGAAAGGTAAGTGCCGCGTTAAATATTCGGTAATTAGAGTCCAGAACGCCAACGAACCCGGTCCAGGCGCAATTCGCGTTCGTTTCGGGAACGGCTACGACGTCGTGTCATAGTTTCGAGTGAAATCACACCCCGGGACGTGACACGACACTTCCTCGCTGGGAAATAGCGTTCGCAGATGTCTACGTATCGTAGCAATAGAGTTCTTATGATTCTTAAAACGCGATATCGCATCTCATTTCTATGTTTCATGGTAAGATACAATATGATTTGCGAAGTGTTATGTATTCCTCGTCTACACTTCAAATGAATGTGAATGCGACACTTCCTCGCTAGGAAATAGCGTTTGCAGATGTCTACGTATCGAAGCAATGGAGTTCAAATGCTTCTTAAAACGAGATATTGCATCTCATATCTATGTTTCATGATAAGATATAATATTCATTGCGAAGTGTTATGCATTCTTCGCCTACGATTCAAATGAATGTAAATGCAAAACTTCCTTGCAAGGAAATAGCGTTTGCAGATGTCTACGTATCGTAGCAGTTGAGTTCTAATGCTTCTTAAAACGCGATATCGCACCTCATTCCTATGTTTCATGGTAAGATATAATATGATTTGCGAAGTGTTATGTATTCCTCGTCTACATTTCAAATGAATGTGAATGCGACACTTCCTCGCTAGGAAATAGCGTTTGCAGATGTCTGCGTATCGTAGCAGTAGAGTTCAAATGCTTCTTAAAACGCGATATCGCATCTCATTTCTATGTTTCATGGTAAGATATAATACGATTTGCGAAGTGTTATGTATTCCTCGGCTACACTTCAAGTGAATGTAAATGCGACACTTCTTTGCAAGGAAATAGCGATTGCAGATGTCTACGTATCGTAGCAGTAGAGTTCTTATGATTCTTAAAACGCGATATCGCATCTCATTTCTATGTTTCATGATAAGATATAATATGATTTGCGGAGTGTTATGTATTCCTCGTCTACACTTCAAATGAATGCAAATGCGACACTTCCTTGCAAGGAAATAGCGTTTGCAAATGTCTACCTATCGTAGCAGTAGTGTTCTAATGCTTCTTAGAACACGATATCGCATCTCATTTCTATGTTTCATGGTAAGATATAATATGATTTGCGAAGTGTTATGTATTCCTCGTCTACACTTCAAATGAATGTGAATGCGACACTTCCTCGCTAGGAAATAGTGTTTGCAGATGTCTACGTATCGAAGCAATAGAGTTCAAATGCTTCTTAAAACGAGAAATTGCATCTCATAAATATGTTTCATGATAAGATATAATATTCATTGCGAAGTGTTATGCATTCCTCGTCTACGATTCAAATGAATGTAAATGCGACACTTCCTTGCAAGGAAATAGCATTTGCAGATGTCTACGTATCGTAGCAATAGAGTTCTTATGATTCTTAAAACGCGATATCGCATCTCATTTCTATGTTTCATGGTAAGATATAATATGATTTGCGAAGTGATATGCATTCCTCGTCTACGATTCAAATGAATGTAAATGCGACACTTCCTTGAAAGGAAATAGCGTTTGCAGATGTGTACGTATCGTAGCAATAGAGTTCTTATGATTCTTAGAACGCTATATTGCATCTCATTTTTACGTTTCATGGTAAGATATAATATGATTTGCGAAGTGTTATGTATTCCTCGTCTACACTTCAAATGAATGTAAATGCGACACTTCTTTGCTAGAAAATAGCGTTTGCAAATGTCTACCTATCGTAGCAATAGTGTTCTAATGCTTCTTAAATCGCGATATCGCATCTCATTTCTATGATTCATGGTAAGATATAATGTGATTTGCGAAGTATCATGTATTCCTCGTCTACACTTCAAATGAATGTAAATGCGACACTTCCTTGCTAGGAAATAGCGATTGCAGATGTCTACCTATCGTAGCAATAGAGTTCATATGATTCTTAAAACGCGATATCGCATCTCATTTCTATGTTTCATGGTAAGATATAACATGATTTGCGAAGTGTTATGTATTCCTCGTCTACACTTCAAATGAATGTGAATGCGATACTTCCTCGCTAGGAAATAGCGTTTGCAGATGTCTACGTATCGTAGCAATAGCTTTCTAATGCTTCTTAAAGCGCGATATCGCATCTCATTTCTATGTTTCATGATAAGATATAATATGATTTGCGAAGTGTCATGTATTCCTCGTCTACACATCAAATGAATGTAAATGCGACACCTCCTTGCAAGGAAATAGCGTTTGCAGATGTCTACGTATCGAAGCAATAGAATTCAAATGCTTCTTAAAACGCGATATCACATCTCTTTCCTATGTTTCATGGTAAGATATAATATGATTTGCGAAGTATCATGTATTCCTCGTCTACACTTCAAATGAATGTAAATGCGACACTTCCTTGCATGGAAATAGCGTTAGCAGATGTCTACGTATCGAAGCAATAGAGTTCAAATGCTTCTTAAAACGAGATATTGCATCTCATATCTATGTTTCCTGATAAGATATAATATTCATTGCGAAGTGTCATGTATTACTCGTCTACGATTCAAATGAAAGTAAATGCGACACTTCCTTGCAAGGTAGTAGCGATTGCACATGTCTACGTATCGTAGCAATAGAGTTCATATCTTTCTTAAAAAGCGATATCGCATCTCATTTCTATGTTTCATGGTAAGATAAAACATGATTTGCGAAGTGTTATGTATTCCTCGTCTACACTTCAAATGAATGTGAATGTGACTTCCTCGCTAGGAAATAGCGTTTGCAGATGTCTGCGTATCGTAGCAGTAGAGTTCTAATGCTTCTTAAAACGCGATATCGCATCTCATTTCTATGTTTCATGGTAAGATATAATATGATTTGCGAAGTGTTATGTATTCCTCGTCTACACTTCAAATGAATACGAATGCGACACATCCTCGCTAGGAAATAGCGTTTGCAGGTGTCTACGTATCGAAGCAATAGAGTTCAAATGCTTCTTAAAACGCGATATCGCATCTCATTTCTATGTTTCATGGTAAGATATAATACGATTTGCGAAGTGTTATGTATTCCTCGGCTACACTTAAAATGAATGTAAATGCGACACTTCTTTGCAAGGAAATAGCGATTGCAGATGTCTACGTATCGTAGCAGTAGAGTTCTTATGATTCTTAAAACGCGATATCGCATCTCATTTCTATGTTTCATGGTAAGATATAATATGATTTGCGGAGTGTTATGTATTCCTCGTCTACACTTCAAATGAATGCAAATGCGACACTTCCTTGCAAGGAAATAGCGTTTGCAAATGTCTACCTATCGTAGCAGTAGTGTTCTAATGCTTCTTAGAACTCGATATCGCATCTCATTTCTATGTTTCATGGTAAGATATAATATGATTTGCGAAGTGTTATGTATTCCTCGTCTACACTTCAAATGAATGTGAATGCGACACTTCCTCGCTAGGAAATAGTGTTTGCAGATGTCTACGTATCGAAGCAATAGAGTTCAAATGCTTCTTAAAACGAGAAATTGCATCTCATAAATATGTTTCATGATAAGATATAATATTCATTGCGAAGTGTTATGCATTCCTCGTCTACGATTCAAATGAATGTAAATGCGACACTTCCTTGCAAGGAAATAGCATTTGCAGATGTCTACGTATCGTAGCAATAGAGTTCTTATGATTCTTAAAACGCGATATCGCATCTCATTTCTATGTTTCATGGTAAGATACAATATGATTTGCGAAGTGTTATGTATTCCTCGTCTACACTTCAAATGAATGTGAATGCGACACTTCCTCGCTGGGAAATAGCGTTCGCAGATGTCTACGTATCGTAGCAATAGAGTTCTTATGATTCTTAAAACGCGATATCGCATCTCATTTCTATGTTTCATGGTAAGATACAATATGATTTGCGAAGTGTTATGTATTCCTCGTCTACACTTCAAATGAATGTGAATGCGACACTTCCTCGCTAGGAAATAGCGTTTGCAGATGTCTACGTATCGAAGCAATGGAGTTCAAATGCTTCTTAAAACGAGATATTGCATCTCATATCTATGTTTCATGATAAGATATAATATTCATTGCGAAGTGTTATGCATTCTTCGCCTACGATTCAAAGGAATGTAAATGCAAAACTTCCTTGCAAGGAAATAGCGTTTGCAGATGTCTACGTATCGTAGCAGTTGAGTTCTAATGCTTCTTAAAACGCGACATCGCACCTCATTCCTATGTTTCATGGTAAGATATAATATGATTTGCGAAGTGTTATGTATTCCTCGTCTACATTTCAAATGAATGTGAATGCGACACTTCCTCGCTAGGAAATAGCGTTTGCAGATGTCTGCGTATCGTAGCAGTAGAGTTCAAATGCTTCTTAAAACGCGATATCGCATCTCATTTCTATGTTTCATGGTAAGATATAATACGATTTGCGAAGTGTTATGTATTCCTCGGCTACACTTCAAGTGAATGTAAATGCGACACTTCTTTGCAAGGAAATAGCGATTGCAGATGTCTACGTATCGTAGCAGTAGAGTTCTTATGATTCTTAAAACGCGATATCGCATCTCATTTCTATGTTTCATGGTAAGATATAATATGATTTGCGGAGTGTTATGTATTCCTCGTCTACACTTCAAATGAATGCAAATGCGACACTTCCTTGCAAGGAAATAGCGTTTGCAAATGTCTACCTATCGTAGCAGTAGTGTTCTAATGCTTCTTAGAACACGATATCGCATCTCATTTCTATGTTTCATGGTAAGATATAATATGATTTGCGAAGTGTTATGTATTCCTCGTCTACACTTCAAATGAATGTGAATGCGACACTTCCTCGCTAGGAAATAGTGTTTGCAGATGTCTACGTATCGAAGCAATAGAGTTCAAATGCTTCTTAAAACGAGAAATTGCATCTCATAAATATGTTTCATGATAAGATATAATATTCATTGCGAAGTGTTATGCATTCCTCGTCTACGATTCAAATGAATGTAAATGCGACACTTCCTTGCAAGGAAATAGCATTTGCAGATGTCTACGTATCGTAGCAATAGAGTTCTTATGATTCTTAAAACGCGATATCGCATCTCATTTCTATGTTTCATGGTAAGATATAATATGATTTGCGAAGTGATATGCATTCCTCGTCTACGATTCAAATGAATGTAAATGCGACACTTCCTTGAAAGGAAATAGCGTTTGCAGATGTGTACGTATCGTAGCACTAGAGTTCTTATGATTCTTAGAACGCTATATTGCATCTCATTTTTACGTTTCATGGTAAGATATAATATGATTTGCGAAGTGTTATGTATTCCTCGTCTACACTTCAAATGAATGTAAATGCGACACTTCTTTGCTAGAAAATAGCGTTTGCAAATGTCTACCTATCGTAGCAATAGTGTTCTAATGCTTCTTAAAACGCGATATCGCATCTCATTTCTATGATTCATGGTAAGATATAATATGATTTGCGAAGTATCATGTATTCCTCGTCTACACTTCAAATGAATGTAAATGCGACACTTCCTTGCTAGGAAATAGCGATTGCAGATGTCTACCTATCGTAGCAATAGAGTTCATATGATTCTTAAAACGCGATATCGCATCTCATTTCTATGTTTCATGGTAAGATATAACATGATTTGCGAAGTGTTATGTATTCCTCGTCTACACTTCAAATGAATGTGAATGCGATACTTCCTCGCTAGGAAATAGCGTTTGCAGATGTCTACGTATCGTAGCAATAGCTTTCTAATGCTTCTTAAAGCGCGATATCGCATCTCATTTCTATGTTTCATGATAAGATATAATATGATTTGCGAAGTGTCATGTATTCCTCGTCTACACATCAAATGAATGTAAATGCGACACCTCCTTGCAAGGAAATAGCGTTTGCAGATGTCTACGTATCGAAGCAATAGAGTTCAAATGCTTCTTAAAAGGCGATATCACATCTCATTCCTATGTTTCATGGTAAGATATAATATGATTTGCGAAGTATCATGTATTCCTCGTCTACACTTCAAATGAATGTAAATGCGACACTTCCTTGCATGGAAATAGCGTTAGCAGATGTCTACGTATCGAAGCAATAGAGTTCAAATGCTTCTTAAAACGAGATATTGCATCTCATATCTATGTTTCCTGATAAGATATAATATTCATTGCGAAGTGTCATGTATTCCTCGTCTACGATTCAAATGAAAGTAAATGCGACACTTCCTTGCAAGGTAGTAGCGATTGCACATGTCTACGTATCGTAGCAATAGAGTTCATATCTTTCTTAAAAAGCGATATCGCATCTCATTTCTATGTTTCATGGTAAGATAAAACATGATTTGCGAAGTGTTATGTATTCCTCGTCTACACTTCAAATGAATGTGAATGTGACTTCCTCGCTAGGAAATAGCGTTTGCAGATGTCTGCGTATCGTAGCAGTAGAGTTCTAATGCTTCTTAAAACGCGATATCGCATCTCATTTCTATGTTTCATGGTAAGATATAATATGATTTGCGAAGTGTTATGTATTCCTCGTCTACACTTCAAATGAATACGAATGCGACACATCCTCGCTAGGAAATAGCGTTTGCAGGTGTCTACGTATCGAAGCAATAGAGTTCAAATGCTTCTTAAAACGCGATATCGCATCTCATTTCTATGTTTCATGGTAAGATATAATACGATTTGCGAAGTGTTATGTATTCCTCGGCTACACTTAAAATGAATGTAAATGCGACACTTCTTTGCAAGGAAATAGCGATTGCAGATGTCTACGTATCGTAGCAGTAGAGTTCTTATGATTCTTAAAACGCGATATCGCATCTCATTTCTATGTTTCATGGTAAGATATAATATGATTTGCGGAGTGTTATGTATTCCTCGTCTACACTTCAAATGAATGCAAATGCGACACTTCCTTGCAAGGAAATAGCGTTTGCAAATGTCTACCTATCGTAGCAGTAGTGTTCTAATGCTTCTTAGAACACGATATCGCATCTCATTTCTATGTTTCATGGTAAGATATAATATGATTTGCGAAGTGTTATGTATTCCTCGTCTACACTTCAAATGAATGTGAATGCGACACTTCCTCGCTAGGAAATAGTGTTTGCAGATGTCTACGTATCGAAGCAATAGAGTTCAAATGCTTCTTAAAACGAGAAATTGCATCTCATAAATATGTTTCATGATAAGATATAATATTCATTGCGAAGTGTTATGCATTCCTCGTCTACGATTCAAATGAATGTAAATGCGACACTTCCTTGCAAGGAAATAGCATTTGCAGATGTCTACGTATCGTAGCAATAGAGTTCTTATGATTCTTAAAACGCGATATCGCATCTCATTTCTATGTTTCATGGTAAGATACAATATGATTTGCGAAGTGTTATGTATTCCTCGTCTACACTTCAAATGAATGTGAATGCGACACTTCCTCGCTGGGAAATAGCGTTCGCAGATGTCTACGTATCGTAGCAATAGAGTTCTTATGATTCTTAAAACGCGATATCGCATCTCATTTCTATGTTTCATGGTAAGATACAATATGATTTGCGAAGTGTTATGTATTCCTCGTCTACACTTCAAATGAATGTGAATGCGACACTTCCTCGCTAGGAAATAGCGTTTGCAGATGTCTACGTATCGAAGCAATGGAGTTCAAATGCTTCTTAAAACGAGATATTGCATCTCATATCTATGTTTCATGATAAGATATAATATTCATTGCGAAGTGTTATGCATTCTTCGCCTACGATTCAAATGAATGTAAATGCAAAACTTCCTTGCAAGGAAATAGCGTTTGCAGATGTCTACGTATCGTACCAGTTGAGTTCTAATGCTTCTTAAAACGCGATATCGCACCTCATTCCTATGTTTCATGGTAAGATATAATATGATTTGCGAAGTGTTATGTATTCCTCGTCTACATTTCAAATGAATGTGAATGCGACACTTCCTCGCTAGGAAATAGCGTTTGCAGATGTCTGCGTATCGTAGCAGTAGAGTTCAAATGCTTCTTAAAACGCGATATCGCATCTCATTTCTATGTTTCATGGTAAGATATAATACGATTTGCGAAGTGTTATGTATTCCTCGGCTACACTTCAAGTGAATGTAAATGCGACACTTCTTTGCAAGGAAATAGCGATTGCAGATGTCTACGTATCGTAGCAGTAGAGTTCTTATGATTCTTAAAACGCGATATCGCATCTCATTTCTATGTTTCATGGTAAGATATAATATGATTTGCGGAGTGTTATGTATTCCTCGTCTACACTTCAAATGAATGCAAATGCGACACTTCCTTGCAAGGAAATAGCGTTTGCAAATGTCTACCTATCGTAGCAGTAGTGTTCTAATGCTTCTTAGAACACGATATCGCATCTCATTTCTATGTTTCATGGTAAGATATAATATGATTTGCGAAGTGTTATGTATTCCTCGTCTACACTTCAAATGAATGTGAATGCGACACTTCCTCGCTAGGAAATAGTGTTTGCAGATGTCTACGTATCGAAGCAATAGAGTTCAAATGCTTCTTAAAACGAGAAATTGCATCTCATAAATATGTTTCATGATAAGATATAATATTCATTGCGAAGTGTTATGCATTCCTCGTCTACGATTCAAATGAATGTAAATGCGACACTTCCTTGCAAGGAAATAGCATTTGCAGATGTCTACGTATCGTAGCAATAGAGTTCTTATGATTCTTAAAACGCGATATCGCATCTCATTTCTATGTTTCATGGTAAGATATAATATGATTTGCGAAGTGATATGCATTCCTCGTCTACGATTCAAATGAATGTAAATGCGACACTTCCTTGAAAGGAAATAGCGTTTGCAGATGTGTACGTATCGTAGCAATAGAGTTCTTATGATTCTTAGAACGCTATATTGCATCTCATTTTTACGTTTCATGGTAAGATATAATATGATTTGCGAAGTGTTATGTATTCCTCGTCTACACTTCAAATGAATGTAAATGCGACACTTCTTTGCTAGAAAATAGCGTTTGCAAATGTCTACCTATCGTAGCAATAGTGTTCTAATGCTTCTTAAATCGCGATATCGCATCTCATTTCTATGATTCATGGTAAGATATAATATGATTTGCGAAGTATCATGTATTCCTCGTCTACACTTCAAATGAATGTAAATGCGACACTTCCTTGCTAGGAAATAGCGATTGCAGATGTCTACCTATCGTAGCAATAGAGTTCATATGATTCTTAAAACGCGAAATCGCATCTCATTTCTATGTTTCATGGTAAGATATAACATGATTTGCGAAGTGTTATGTATTCCTCGTCTACACTTCAAATGAATGTGAATGCGATACTTCCTCGCTAGGAAATAGCGTTTGCAGATGTCTACGTATCGTAGCAATAGCTTTCTAATGCTTCTTAAAGCGCGATATCGCATCTCATTTCTATGTTTCATGATAAGATATAATATGATTTGCGAAGTGTCATGTATTCCTCGACTACACATCAAATGAATGTAAATGCGACACCTCCTTGCAAGGAAATAGCGTTTGCAGATGTCTACGTATCGAAGCAATAGAGTTCAAATGCTTCTTAAAACGCGATATCACATCTCATTCCTATGTTTCATGGTAAGATATAATATGATTTGCGAAGTATCATGTATTCCTCGTCTACACTTCAAATGAATGTAAATGCGACACTTCCTTGCATGGAAATAGCGTTAGCAGATGTCTACGTATCGAAGCAATAGAGTTCAAATGCTTCTTAAAACGAGATATTGCATCTCATATCTATGTTTCCTGATAAGATATAATATTCATTGCGAAGTGTCATGTATTCCTCGTCTACGATTCAAATGAAAGTAAATGCGACACTTCCTTGCAAGGTAGTAGCGATTGCACATGTCTACGTATCGTAGCAATAGAGTTCATATCTTTCTTAAAAAGCGATATCGCATCTCATTTCTATGTTTCATGGTAAGATAAAACATGATTTGCGAAGTGTTATGTATTCCTCGTCTACACTTCAAATGAATGTGAATGTGACTTCCTCGCTAGGAAATAGCGTTTGCAGATGTCTGCGTATCGTAGCAGTAGAGTTCTAATGCTTCTTAAAACGCGATATCGCCATCTCATTTCTATGTTTCATGGTAAGATATAATATGATTTGCGAAGTGTTATGTATTCCTCGTCTACACTTCAAATGAATACGAATGCGACACATCCTCGCTAGGAAATAGCGTTTGCAGGTGTCTACGTATCGAAGCAATAGAGTTCAAATGCTTCTTAAAACGCGATATCGCATCTCATTTCTATGTTTCATGGTAAGATATAATACGATTTGCGAAGTGTTATGTATTCCTCGGCTACACTTAAAATGAATGTAAATGCGACACTTCTTTGCAAGGAAATAGCGATTGCAGATGTCTACGTATCGTAGCAGTAGAGTTCTTATGATTCTTAAAACGCGATATCGCATCTCATTTCTATGTTTCATGGTAAGATATAATATGATTTGCGGAGTGTTATGTATTCCTCGTCTACACTTCAAATGAATGCAAATGCGACACTTCCTTGCAAGGAAATAGCGTTTGCAAATGTCTACCTATCGTAGCAGTAGTGTTCTAATGCTTCTTAGAACTCGATATCGCATCTCATTTCTATGTTTCATGGTAAGATATAATATGATTTGCGAAGTGTTATGTATTCCTCGTCTACACTTCAAATGAATGTGAATGCGACACTTCCTCGCTAGGAAATAGTGTTTGCAGATGTCTACGTATCGAAGCAATAGAGTTCAAATGCTTCTTAAAACGAGAAATTGCATCTCATAAATATGTTTCATGATAAGATATAATATTCATTGCGAAGTGTTATGCATTCCTCGTCTACGATTCAAATGAATGTAAATGCGACACTTCCTTGCAAGGAAATAGCATTTGCAGATGTCTACGTATCGTAGCAATAGAGTTCTTATGATTCTTAAAACGCGATATCGCATCTCATTTCTATGTTTCATGGTAAGATACAATATGATTTGCGAAGTGTTATGTATTCCTCGTCTACACTTCAAATGAATGTGAATGCGACACTTCCTCGCTGGGAAATAGCGTTCGCAGATGTCTACGTATCGTAGCAATAGAGTTCTTATGATTCTTAAAACGCGATATCGCATCTCATTTCTATGTTTCATGGTAAGATACAATATGATTTGCGAAGTGTTATGTATTCCTCGTCTACACTTCAAATGAATGTGAATGCGACACTTCCTCGCTAGGAAATAGCGTTTGCAGATGTCTACGTATCGAAGCAATGGAGTTCAAATGCTTCTTAAAACGAGATATTGCATCTCATATCTATGTTTCATGATAAGATATAATATTCATTGCGAAGTGTTATGCATTCTTCGCCTACGATTCAAAGGAATGTAAATGCAAAACTTCCTTGCAAGGAAATAGCGTTTGCAGATGTCTACGTATCGTAGCAGTTGAGTTCTAATGCTTCTTAAAACGCGATATCGCACCTCATTCCTATGTTTCATGGTAAGATATAATATGATTTGCGAAGTGTTATGTATTCCTCGTCTACATTTCAAATGAATGTGAATGCGACACTTCCTCGCTAGGAAATAGCGTTTGCAGATGTCTGCGTATCGTAGCAGTAGAGTTCAAATGCTTCTTAAAACGCGATATCGCATCTCATTTCTATGTTTCATGGTAAGATATAATACGATTTGCGAAGTGTTATGTATTCCTCGGCTACACTTCAAGTGAATGTAAATGCGACACTTCTTTGCAAGGAAATAGCGATTGCAGATGTCTACGTATCGTAGCAGTAGAGTTCTTATGATTCTTAAAACGCGATATCGCATCTCATTTCTATGTTTCATGGTAAGATATAACATGATTTGCGAAGTGTTATGTATTCCTCGTCTACACTTCAAATGAATGTGAATGCGATACTTCCTCGCTAGGAAATAGCGTTTGCAGATGTCTACGTATCGTAGCAATAGCTTTCTAATGCTTCTTAAAGCGCGATATCGCATCTCATTTCTATGTTTCATGATAAGATATAATATGATTTGCGAAGTGTCATGTATTCCTCGTCTACACATCAAATGAATGTAAATGCGACACCTCCTTGCAAGGAAATAGCGTTTGCAGATGTCTACGTATCGAAGCTAGAGTTCAAATGCTTCTTAAAACGCGATATCACATCTCATTCCTATGTTTCATGGTAAGATATAATATGATTTGCGAAGTATCATGTATTCCTCGTCTACACTTCAAATGAATGTAAATGCGACACTTCCTTGCATGGAAATAGCGTTAGCAGATGTCTACGTATCGAAGCAATAGAGTTCAAATGCTTCTTAAAACGAGATATTGCATCTCATATCTATGTTTCCTGATAAGATATAATATTCATTGCGAAGTGTCATGTATTCCTCGTCTACGATTCAAATGAAAGTAAATGCGACACTTCCTTGCAAGGTAGTAGCGATTGCACATGTCTACGTATCGTAGCAATAGAGTTCATATCTTTCTTAAAAAGCGATATCGCATCTCATTTCTATGTTTCATGGTAAGATAAAACATGATTTGCGAAGTGTTATGTATTCCTCGTCTACACTTCAAATGAATGTGAATGTGACTTCCTCGCTAGGAAATAGCGTTTGCAGATGTCTGCGTATCGTAGCAGTAGAGTTCTAATGCTTCTTAAAACGCGATATCGCATCTCATTTCTATGTTTCATGGTAAGACATAATATGATTTGCGAAGTGTTATGTATTCCTCGTCTACACTTCAAATGAATGTAAATGCGACACTTCTTTGCAAGGAAATAGCGTTTGCAGATGTCTACGTATCGTTGCAATAGAGTTCCTATGATTCTTAAAACGCGATATCGCATCACATTTCTATGTTTCATGGTAAGATATAATATGATTTGTGGAGTGTTATGTATTCCTCGTCTACACTTCAAATGAATGTAAATGCGACACTTCCTTGCAAGGAAATAGCGTTTGCAGATGTCCACGTATCGAAGCAATAGAGTTCAAATGCTTCTTAAAACGAGATATTGCATCTCATATCTATGTTTCATGATAAGATATAATATTCATTGCGAAGTGTTATGCATTCCTCGTCTACAATTCAAATGAATGCAAATGCGACACATCCTCGCTAGGAAATAGCGTTTGCAGATGTCTACGTATCGTAGCAAGTTGAGTTCTAATGCTTCTTAAAACGCGATATCGCATCTCATTTCTATGTCTCATGGTAAGATATAATATGATTTGCGAAGTGTTATGTATTCCTCGTCTACACATCAAATGAATGTAAATGCGACACTTCCTTGCAAGGAAATAGCGTTTGCAGATGTCTACGTATCGTTGCAATAGAGTTCCTATTGTTCTTAAAACGCGATGTCGCATCTCATTTCTATGTTTCATGGTAAGGTATAATATGATTTGCGAAGTGTTATGTATCCGTCGTCTACACTTCAAATGAATGTAAATGCGACACTTTATTGCAAGGAAATAGCGTTTGCAGATGTCTACGTATCGTAGCAATGGATTTCTGATGCTTCTTAAAACGAGATATTGCATCTCATATCTATGTTTCATGACAAGATATAATATTCATTGCGAAGTGTTATGCATTCCCCGTCTACGATTCAGATGAATGTAAATGCGACACTTCCTTGCAAGGAAATAGCGTTTGCGGATGTCTACGTATCGTAGCAATAGAGTTCTTATGATTCTTAAAACGCGATATCGCATCTCATTTCTATGTGTCATGGTAAGATACAATATGATTTGCGGAGTGTTATGTATTCCTCGTCTACACTTCAAATGAATGTAAATGCGACACTTCCTTGCAAGGAAATAGCGTTTGCAGATGTCCACGTATCGAAGCAATAGAGTTCAAATGCTTCTTAAAACGAGATATTGCATCTCATATCTATGTTTCATGATAAGATATAATATTCATTGCGAAGTGTTATGCATTCCTCGTCTACAATTCAAATGAATGCAAATGCGACACATCCTCGCTAGGAAATAGCGTTTGCAGATGTCTACGTATCGTAGCAAGTTGAGTTCTAATGCTTCTTAAAACGCGATATCGCATCTCATTTCTATGTCTCATGGTAAGATATAATATGATTTGCGAAGTGTTATGTATTCCTCGTCTACACATCAAATGAATGTAAATGCGACACTTCCTTGCAAGGAAATAGCGTTTGCAGATGTCTACGTATCGTTGCAATAGAGTTCCTATGATTCTTAAAACGCGATGTCGCATCTCATTTCTATGTTTCATGGTAAGGTATAATATGATTTGCGAAGTGTTATGTATCCGTCGTCTACACTTCAAATGAATGTAAATGCGACACTTTCTTGCAAGGAAATAGCGTTTGCAGATGTCTACGTATCGTAGCAATGGATTTCTGATGCTTCTTAAAACGAGATATTGCATCTCATATCTATGTTTCATGACAAGATATAATATTCATTGCGAAGTGTTATGCATTCCCCGTCTACGATTCAGATGAATGTAAATGCGACACTTCCTTGCAAGGAAATAGCGTTTGCGGATGTCTACGTATCGTAGCAATAGAGTTCTTATGATTCTTAAAACGCGATATCGCATCTCATTTCTATGTGTCATGGTAAGATACAATATGATTTGCGAAGTGTTATGTATTCCTCGTCTACACTTCAAATGAATGTGAATGCGACACTTCCTCGCTAGGAAATAGTGTTTGCAGATGTCTACGTATCGAAGCAATAGAGTTCAAATGCTTCTTAAAACGAGAAATTGCATCTCATATATATGTTTCATGATAAGATATAATATTCATTGCGAAGTGTTATGCATTCCTCGTCTACGATTCAAATGAATGTAAATGCGACACTTCCTTGCAAGGAAATAGCATTTGCAGATGTCTACGTATCGTAGCAATAGAGTTCTAATGCTTCTTAAAACGCGATATCGCATCTCATTTCTATGTTTCATGGTAAGATATAATATGATTTGCGAAGTGTTATGTATTCCTCGTCTACACTTCAAATGAATGTGAATGTGACACTTCCTCGCTAGGAAATAGCGTTTGCAGATGTCTGCGTATCGTAGCAGTAGAGTTCTAATGCTTCTTAAAACGCGATATCGCATCTCATTTCTATGTTTCATGGTAAGATACAATATGATTTGCGAAGTGTTATGTATTCCTCGTCTACACTTCAAATGAATTCGAATGCGACACTTCCTCGCTAGGAAATAGCGTTTGCAGATGTCTACGTATCGAAGCAATAGAGTTCAAATGCTTCTTAAAACGCGATATCGCATCTCATTTCTATGTTTCATGGTAAGATATAATACGATTTGCGAAGTGTTATGTATTCCTCGGCTACACTTCAAATGAATGTAAATGCGACACTTCTTTGCAAGGAAATAGCGATTGCAGATGTCTACGTATCGTAGCAGTAGAGTTCTTATGATTCTTAAAACGCGATATCGCATCTCATTTCTATGTTTCATGGTAAGATATAATATGATTTGCGGAGTGTTATGTATTCCTCGTCTACAATTCAAATGAATGCAAATGCGACACATCCTCGCTAGGAAATAGCGTTTGCAGATGTCTACGTATCGTAGCAAGTTGAGTTCTAATGCTTCCTAAAACGCGATATCGCATCTCATTTCTATGTTTCATGGTAAGATATAATATGATTTGCTAAGTGCTATGTATCCGTCGTCTACACTTCAAATAAATGTAAATGCGACACTTCCTTGCAAGGAAATAGCGTTTGCAGATGTCTACGTATCGTAGCAATAGAGTTCTTATGATTCTTAGGACGCTATATTGCATCTCATTTTTACGTTTCATGGTAAGATATAATATGATTTGCGAAGTGTCATGTATTCCTCGTCTACGATTCAAATGAAAGTAAATGCGACACTTCCTTGCAAGGAAATAGCGATTGCAGATGTCTACGTATCGTAGCAATAGAGTTCAAATGTTTCTAAAAACGCGATATCGCATCTCATTTCTATGTTTCATGGTAAGATATAATATCATTTTCGAAGTATCATGTATTCCTCGTCTACACTTCAAATGAAAGTAAATGCGACACTTCCTTGCTAGGAAATAGCGTCTGCAGATGTCTAGGTATCGTAGCAGTAGAGATCTTATGATTCTTAAAACGCGATATAGCATCTCATTTCTATGTTTCATGGTAGGATATAATATGATTTGCGGAGTGTTATGTATTCCTCGTCTACACTTCAAATGAAAGCAAATGCGACACTTCCTTGCAAGGAAATAGCGTTTGCAAATGTCTACCTATAGTTGCAGATTGTTCTAATGCTTCTTAGAACGCGATATCGCATCTCATTTCTATGTTTCATGGTAAGATATAATATGATTTGCGAAGTGTTATGTTTTCCTCGTCTACACTTCAAATGAATGTAAATGCGACACTTCCTTGCAAGGAAATAGCGTTTGCAGATGTCCACGTATTGAAGCAATAGAGTTCTTATGATTCTTAGAACGCTATATTGCATCCCATTTTTACGTTTCATGGTAAGATATAATATGATTTGCGAAGTGTCATGTATTCCTCGTCTACGATTCAAATGAAAGTAAATCCGACACTTCCTTGCAAGGAAATAGCGATTGCAGATGTCTACGTATCGTAGCAATAGATTTCAAATGTTTCTTAAAACGCGATATCGCATCTCATTTCTATGTTTCATGGTAAGATATAATATAATTTTCGAAGTATCATGTATTCCTCGTCTACACTTCAAATGAAAGTAAATGCGACACTTCCTTGCTAGGAAATAGCGTCTGCAGATGTCTAGGTATCGTAGCAATAGAGTTCTAATGCTTCTTAACACGAGATATTGCATCTCATATCTATGTTTCATGAAAACATATAATATTCATTGCGAAGTGTTATGCATTCCTCGTCTACGATTCAAATGAATGTAAATGCGGCACTTCCTTGCAGGGAAATAGCGTTTGCAGATGTCTACGTATCGTAGCAATAGAGTTCTTATGATTCTTAAAACGCGATGTCGCATCTCATTTCTATGTTTCATGGTAAGATATAATATGATTTGCGAAGTGTCATGTATTCCTCGTCTACACTTCAAATGAATGTAAAAGCGACACTTCCTTGCAAGGAAATAGCGTTTGCAGATGTCTACGTATCGTAGCAATAGAGTTCATATGATACTTAGAACGCGATATCGCATCTCATTTCTATGTTTCATGGTAAGATATAACATGATTTGCGAAGTGTTATGTATTCCTCGTCTACACTTCAAATGAATGTGAATGCGATACTTCCTCGCTAGGAAATAGCGTTTGCAGATGTCTACGTATCGTAGCAATAGCTTTCTAATGCTTCTTAAAACGCGATATCGCATCTCATTTCTATGTTTCATGGTAAGACATAATATGATTTGGCGAAGTGTCATGTATTCCTCGTCTACACTTCAAATGAATGTAAATGTGACACTTTCTTGCAAGGAAATAGCGTTTGCAGATGTCTACGTATCGAAGCAATAGAGTTCAAATGCTTCTTAAAACGAGGTATTGCATCTCATATCTATGTTTCATGATAAGATATAATATTCATTGCGAAGTGTTATGCATTCCTCGTCTACGATACAAATAAATGTAAATGCGACACTTCCTTGCAAGGAAATAGCGTTTGCAGATTTCTACGTATCGTAGCAATAGAGTTCTAATGCTTCTTAAAACGCGATATCGCATCTCATTTCTATGTTTCATGGTAAGATATAATATGATTTGCGGAGTGTTATGTATTCCTCGTCTACACTTCAAATGAATGCAAATGCGACACCTCCTTGCAAGGAAATAGCGTTGGCAAATGTCTACCTATCGTAGCAGTAGTGTTCTAATGCTTCTTAGAACAAGATATCGCATCTCATTTCTATGTTTCATGGTAAGATATAGTATGATTTGCGAAGTGTTATGTATTCCTCGTCTACACATCAAACGAATGTAAATGCGACACTTCCTTGCAAGGAAATAGCGTTTGCAGATGTCTACGTATCGTAGCAATAGTGTTCTAATGCTTCCTAAAACGAGATATTGCATCTCATATCTATGTTTGATGATAAGATATAATATTCATTGCGAAGTGTTATGCATTCCTCGTCTACGATTCAAATGAATGTAAATGCGACACTTCCTTGCAAGGAAATAGCGTTTGCAGATGTCTACGTATCGTAGCAATAGAGTTCTTATGATTCTTAGAACGCTATATTGCATCTCATTTTTACGTTTCATGGTAAGATATAATATGATTTGCGAAGTGTCATGTATTCCTCGTCTACGATTCAAATGAAAGTAAATGCGACACTTCCTTGCAAGGAAATAGCGATTGCAGATGTCTACGTATCGTAGCAATAGAGTTCTTATGATTCTTAAAAGGCGATATCGCATCTCATTTCTATGTTTCATGGTAAGGAATAATATGATTTGCGAAGTGTTATGTATTCCTCGTCTACACTTCAAATGAATGTAAATGTGACACTTCCTTGTAAGGAAATACCGTTTGCAGATGTCTACCTATCGTAGCAATAGAGTTTTATTGCTTCCTAAACCGCGATATCGCATCTCATTTCTATATTTCATGGTAAGATATAATATGATTTGCGGAGTGTCATGTATTCCTCGTCTACACTTCAAATGAATGTAAATGCGACACTTTCTTGCAAGGAAATAGCGTTTGCAGATGTCTACGTATCGAAGCAATAGAGTTCAAATGCTTCTTAAAACGGGATATTGCATCTCATATCTATGTTTCATGATAAGATATAATATTCATTGCGAAGTGTTATGCATTCCTCGTCTACGATTCAAATGAATGTAAGTGCGACACTTCCTTGCAAGGAAATAGCGTTTGCAGATGTCTACGTATCGTAGCAATAGAGTTCCAATGCTTCTTAATACGCGATATCGCATCTCATTTCTATGTTTCATGGTAAGATATAATATGATTTGCGAAGTGTTATGCATTCCTCGTCTACACTTCAAATGAATGTAAATGCGACACTTCTTTGCAAGGAAATAGCGTTTGCAGATGTCTACGTATCGTAGCAATAGAGATCTTTTGATTCTTAAAACGCGATATCGCACCTCATTTCTATGTTTCATGGTAAGATATTATATGATTTGCGAAGTGTCATGTATTCCTCGTCTACACTTCAAATGAATGTAAATGCGACACTTCCTTGCTAGGAAATAGCGTCTGCAGATGTCTAGGTATCGTAGCAATAAAGTTCTAATGCTTCTTAAAACGCGATATCGCATCTCATTTCTATGTTTCATGGTAAGATATAATATGATTTGCGAAGTGTTATGTATTCCTCGTCTACACTCCAAATGAATGTAAATGCGACACTTCCTTGCAAGGAAATAGCGTTTGCAGATGTCTACGTATCGTAGCAATAGAGATCTTTTGATTCTTAAAACGCGATATCGCATCTCATTTCTATGTTTCATGGTAAGATATTATATGATTTGCGAAGTGTCATGTATTCCTCGTCTACGCTTCAAATGTATGTAAATGCGACACTTCCTTGCTAGGAAATAGCGTCTGCAGATGTCTAGGTATCGTAGCAATAAAGTTCTAATGCTTCTTAAAACGCGATATCGCATCTCATTTCTATGTTTCATGGTAAGATATAATATGATTTGCGGAGTGTCATGTATTCCTCGTCTACACTTCAAATGAATGTAAATGCGACACTTCCTCGCAAGGAAATAGCGTTTGCAGATGTCTACGTATCGTAGCAATAGAGTTCTTATGATTCTTAAAACGCGATATCGCATCTCATTTCTATGTTTCATGGTAAGATATAATATGATTTGCGAAGTGTTATGTATTCCTCGTCTACACATCAAATGAATGTAAATGCGATACTTTCTTGCAAGGAAATAGCGTTTGCAGATGTCTACGTATCGAAGCAATAGAGTTCAAATGCTTCTTAAAACGAGATATTGCATCTCATATCTATGTTTCATGATAAGATATAATATTCATTGCGAAGTGTTATGCATTCCTCGTCTACGATTCAAATGAATGTAAGTGCGACACTTCCTTGCAAGGAAATAGCGTTTGCAGATGTCTACGTATCGTAGCAATAGAGTTCCAATGCTTCTTAATACGCGATATCGCATCTCATTTCTATGTTTCATGGTAAGATATAATATGATTTGCGAAGTGTTATGTATTCCTCGTCTACACTTCAAGTGAATGTAAATGCGACACTTCCTTGCTAGGAAATAGCGTCTGCAGATGTCTAGGTATCGTAGCAATAAAGTTCTAATGCTTCTTAAAACGCGATATCGCATCTCATTTCTATGTTTCATGGTAAGATATAATATGATTTGCGAAGTGTTATGTATTCCTCGTCTACACTTCAAATGAATGTAAATGCGACACTTCCTTGCAAGGAAATAGCGTTTGCAGATGACTACATATCGTAGCATTAGAGTTCTAATGCTTCTTAAAACGCGATATCGCATCTCATTTCTATGTTTCATGGTAAGATATAATATGATTTGCGAAGTGTTATGTATTCCTCGTCTACACATCAACTGAATGTAAATGCGACACTCCCTTGCAAGGAAATAGCGCTTGCAGATGTCTACGTATCGCAGCAATAGAGTTCTTATGATACTTAAAACGCGATATCGCATCTCATTTCTATGTTTCATGGTAAGATATAATATGATTTGCGAAGTGTTATGCATTCCTCGTCTACACTTCAAATGAATGTAAATGCGACACTTCTTTGCAAGGAAATAGCGTTTGCAGATGTCTACGTATCGTAGCAATAGAATTCTTATGTTTCTTAAAACGCGATATCGCATCTCATTTCTATGTTTCATGGTAAGATATAATATTATTTGCGAAGTGTTATGTATTCCTCGTCTACACATCAAATGAATGTAAATGCGACACTTCCTTGCAAGGAAATAGCGTTTGCAGATATCTACGTATCGAAGCAATAGAGTTCAAATGCTTCTTAAAACGAGATATTGCATCTCATATCTATGTTTCATGATAAGATATAATATTCATTGCGAAGTGTTATGCATTCCTCGTCTACGATTCAAATGAATGTAAGTGCGACACTTCCTTGCAAGGAAATAGCGTTTGCAGATGTCTACGTATCGTAGCAATAGAGTTCCAATGCTTCTTAATACGCGATATCGCATCTCATTTCTATGTTTCATGGTAAGATATAATATGATTTGCGAAGTGTTATGTATTCCTCGTCTACACTTCAAATGAATGTAAATGCGACACTTCCTTGCAAGGAA